>NC_056049.1:1814183-2116547 GCF_004379255.2 Salvia splendens
TTTTAAAAGAACTTGAAGTTGCTTTAAAAAATAAATCATATCTTCTTATTCTTGATGATATTTGGAATGAAAGTGTTCTCAAATGGGAAGAATTTATTCATCCCTTGTTGCGCGTTAGTTCTATGAAAGGTAATGTGATTGTTGTTACCACCAGAAGTATGGACGTCGCTTCAATTATGAATCCACTTCATAAACATGAGCTGCAAATTTTATCTAATGAAGATTGTTGGTCAATTATCAAAGAAAAAACTTTTGGTAAAGAGAATGTTCCTTTAGCATTTGAGGCCTCTGGAACTAAGATTGCAGAAAAATGTAATGGTTTGCCATTAGCTGCTAGCGTAGTTGGTGGAGTTCTACTGTGTGATAAATCTGAAGAAAAATGGCACTCGATCAAAGAGAATTGGCTTTCACGCTATGAAGGAAATGATATGGCACAGATATTGAAGTTTAGTTTTGATAATTTGTCTCTACCGTCACTCAAAAAGTGTTTTGCATATTGTTCGATTTTTCCTAAAGGTTACAAATTTAAAACACAGACTCTGATTGAGTATTGGATGGGCGAAGGATTTCTTGAAGCTGATGATAGCAGTGACATGGAATCTATGGGAGAAAAATTTATCCATGTTCTTCTACGCAACTCTTTACTGCAAATTGCAGAAAGAGATGTTTATGGAAATGTGGAAAGTTGTGTGATGCATGATCTTCTGCATGATCTTGCAGCTTCTGTTTTAGGAGGTTCTTTTAAGAAAGGTGAAATTACCCGAGTTCGATACATGTTTCTCAAACTAGATTCAAGAGTTGTTCTAAAAGAAAATGAAAGATATTTGCGAACATTGCTGTCCATGTATCACATGAATGATTGCATGTTCTCAAACTTCAAATCTCTTCATGTTTTAGCTTTTGAAAGTTGGCATGCTGAAGAGTTGTCAAGTGAAATCAAGAAGTTGATACATTTGAGAGTTCTTGATATTGACGAATCATCTGTTGAGTATCTTCCGGATTGGATCGGTGAACTCTTTCACTTGCAGACACTGAGAGCTTGTAATAGAAAGTTAAAGAAACTTCCAAGTACTTTGAAGAACTTGAGAAACTTAAGGCATCTTTATATTACGAAAGGTGTAGAGTTGTTTGCCAAGATTGGTCGGTTAACTTCTCTCAGGACCCTACAGTTTTTTAGGGTGGGTGACAATAATGGCTACAAAATTGAAGAGCTCGGAAGTTTGAATTGTCTCAAAGGAAAACTGGAAATTGATAACCTTGAAAGGGTTCGTAATAAGGAAGAGGCTGAGAAAGCAAAACTATCTAACAAGCCAAAATTATTGGAGTTGTATTTGGGATGTCAGACTGGTAGAGAAGGTGAAACTACAAATGATGAGAATGTGTTGGAAGGCCTCCAACCTCACTCTCTTCTGAAGCAGTTGGAGATTTCTGGATTTGGAGGCAGAAGCTTTCCATCATGGGCTCGAAATATGGAAGTTGATAACGGGCTACCATTTAACAAGTTGGTTAAGATAACACTCTCCGACTGCTCAGAATGTGAAGAAATCCCAATGTTTGGGCAGTTGCCAAATCTCAAGTGTCTTCGGTTGTACAGATTGAGGAATGTGAAGTCCATAAATTCTTCATTCTATGGAGCAGTGAATGATGAGACACGTACTGTATTCCCAGTGCTAGAAGAGCTCATGTTGGATGACTTGCCTAAGCTCACAGTGTTGAAGGGAATAGAATCAGTGGATGCAAGTGCTGTCAGTGTATTTCCTCACCTTCAAAAGTTGAGGATCGAAGATTGCCGTGTGTTGACGAGTTTTCCTACCCATTTCTGGTCTTCCCTCAAAGATTTGAATTTTAGTCGTATTGGCAGCTATAAGCCTTTGGCAGACATATTTCAAACGGAATTAACATTGCTAACAGAGCTTTTTATTGATGGAGTAGATGATGTAGAAAGTCTCCCAGATTGGCTATTCTATAGTATTCCCAATCTCTCAAAGTTGATGATATGGAAGTGTTCCAATTTGAGAGAAATACCAGATGGTCTAGGCACCCTCAATTCTTTGAAAGTGTTTCGCATAGGGGATTGCCCAAATCTGAAATGGATAGGAGATCTTGGCGTACAACAATCACAAGAAAGTCTCAGATCCCTTACAAGTTTGGGGATATGGAAGTGCGAGGCTTTGCTGTATTTGCCATGTGAAATGCTAGGATCCTCACTCAAGGATTTGGGGTTGAGGGATTTAAGTAGCCTAGAGAATCTACCCGAAATAATTGCCTGTCTCCTAAAATCCCCCTGTTTAAGTAGCTTGGAATGGTTAAGCATAGATGCTAGTGTGGGGGGATTAATGGACATTGTTAATGGATGCAGCTCGCTTTATGTCTTAGAATTGGAGGGGATGGAAAGTTGGGAAAATCTACCGGAATCGATTCAGTATCTCACTACTCTTTCTAATTTATGGTTGGAGAATTTTGGAATGGAAGAGTTACCTGAATGGTTGGGGAACTTGTCATCTCTATGGGAGTTGCGTATACGAAATTGTAAGAAGTTAAGGCGTCTACCCTCTTTGGATGCAATGCGGCGCCTCACTGAATTATTCAGCTTAAGTATTGAGGGATGCCCAGAAATATGTGTTGAAGAAGCAAGTGATGCAGCTGATTCTCAATGGCCCAACATTTCCCATATCCCCGACATCTTCATTGATGGACGCCGCATCGGTGAGTTTGAATATCTTTTCTTGTTTTGTATTTCTGAAAATTAAAGTTAGAGTAGATAAATAGTAAAGTAAAAGCAAAAATAATGTAGAGAATCATCTTATCTACATTATTATCGCTTTTACGTTACTATTTATCCACTATAACTATTTATTGCAATTTTTTCAAAACAAATGCAAAAAAGAAGTCAATCAAATATCTTGGAACAAAGAGAGTACGTTTTTGTAAACGACCTGCCCCATAATCATGTCAAATGCCTCCAATCCCAATGCTGGTAACAATAATTACACCTTTGTCAAAGTTCTAATTTTCTGAAATTCTACCTACTAAATGCTTACTCATTTACTGTCCCACATAAATTATTACATTGTGTTATTTTGATATTGGTGCTACTAGGTTGGAGCCGGTCTTTTCAAAGTAGATATCCAATTTAATATCATTATTTTAGGATTTTAATAAAAATGTCTCATCCTAAATGTATTTTGGGTTTCAAATGTCTCGCGGTTGAATTTCTTGTGCAATTACCTTAGGGTGGACATTTTTCTTTAGAACTTTAAAATGATACGAAAAAATTGAATATTTAGATAACGTACAAAATTTCTGGCTTTGTCTCTATGGTTTGTGGTAGATCATAGATGCTACTTTTGGATACTAATTTTGGATGCAAGTTCTTAGTTCAAATAGAGCTTAGGAGTTGGGACTCATTTAGCTGGCAATGATCTTTAGGGTGATGATTAAGAAATAAATATGGAGATTTTTGTTTTCTGATTGGAAAATTTTCAAAAAATGTTGTTTAAATAATCTTTTAAACAATTTATAACTAAAAGGGTTCTAATTTTTAGGTGCAAAACTGTTTTCTTATAACACCACAACTTAATGATAAATTAATAAAGTATATAAATATTATTAATGAAAAATGAACTTGTCTGTAGTGAGCTAGTAAGGTTTTATAATAATAGTATATTTTAATGTGATTTGCTATTGTGTCATGGTCTTGTTTACTTGTTCTTTAACTTCTATTATCTAAGGGATGATTCTAGTTTGGAGCTAGTATTATTTAGTAAGTCAACTTACAAAGTTAAGTTTTGACACACTTAATCCCAAAATGATTAATCTAACGTTACTTTGTCTGTTTGTCACTATGTTTTTCGTGTTTTATATAGATCGTCGTCGTGCTGAAGAACAAAGCTGAAGGAAAGGTTCATGTTTGAGTTTGAGTTGCTTCTAGAGAGTGAGGAGGTGAAGGAGTGTGCGCGCTTTAATTTTCTTCAACTTGATGTCAACATTCTTCAAATTCAAACAGGTAAGATTCAGTTTCACCAACAATTCCCTATTCTTTGATTGTTTTTTTATATGATTGTAGAGACTGTGGATATATATAGATATATATAGTCTTGCGTTAGCACTAGGATTTTCGTTGGACTTCGTTTGGTTGTGTTGTTGTTGTGGTGGTGTTGTACTCTTGCTCATCGTTATTTTCTTGGAGCCTTTCATTTATCAAAACATATGTATATAAAATTTGTTTAAGACAACATCTCTAGTTTTGGTCACGTTATTGCATATGTTTTCCTCTACCTCTTCACTCTGTAAATTGCAAATTTAAATTTCCCAACAGGTTAGGCAATTGTCTGCATTGTGCGTCTTTCTCATTCCGCAAAGTGGTGGCAGAAGAAGATGAAGCAAAGACTTGTGTTAGAGCAACGTCCAAATTTGCATCAATAATTCATTTCCATTCCTAAACCTTAACCCTTTGCTCTGAAACAATTCTCAGCATAAAGAATGGAAGAAGCCGCCGCCGCCTCCTTGCTTCAAGTTCTATTTCAAAAGCTCATCGAGTATTCCAGGGATCAGGTCTCACTTGTTCGAGGTTTCAGAAATGAAGCAGAGCAGTTAACTCGGACTCTGGGGATGATCCAGGCATTCTTGAGAGATGCAGATATGAGTTCCATCTCCGGTGGTGCTGTCATGAAGTGGCTCACGGATCTCGGAGACGTGGGGTTCGATGCTGACAACGTTTTGGATGAAATCATATATCATCAACTCTCCAAACAAAGCAAGGCGGATAAGATGGCCAACAAACCCATGAAACAAAAGGTATTATCATACTTCTCATGCTGCCTTCATATTTCACGTGATCGAAGTATGGCTCTTAGAATCCAACAAATCAATCGGAATTTGGGATCCATTAACACCCTGGCGACCGGGCTTGGCCTCACCATGAGACCTACTGCTGTGCCCGCTTTGGTTTATAGTGCTCGTGAAACTGACTCATTCAGTGTTGATCCAATTTTTATTGGAAGAGATGAGATTAAGTCAGAAATAGTTGAACAGCTTACCGCTTGTAGCACAACTGATGAACGTATTTCTATCCTTACCATTGTGGGAATGGAAGGATCGGGGAAGACAACTTTGACTAGGGAAGTCTTCAATTCTCTAAAAGATGAGAATCGGTTTGGATCACATATTTGGGTGCATGTTTCTCAAAATTTTGATCCACTCATTCTTTTCAACAAAATCCTCAAAGGATTGACTTCTCCTAGTCAAGTCGAAATTGGGGATAAGGAAGGTGTTTTAAAAGAACTTGAAGTTGCTTTAAAAAATAAATCATATCTTCTTATGGAAATCTATGGGAGAAAATTTTATCCATGTTCTTCTACGCAACTCTTTACTGCAAATTGCAGAAAGAGATGTTTATGGAAATGTGGAAAGTTGTGTGATGCATGATCTTCTGCATGATCTTGCAGCTTCTGTTTTAAGAGGTTCTTTTAAGAAAGATGAAAGGTTACAAAAATTGGAAAGAGTTCGATACATGTTTTTCGAAAATGATTCAAGTGCTGTTCTAGAAACAAATGAAAAATATTTGCGCACATTACTGTCCATGTATCACATGAATATTAACATGTTCTCAAACTTTGAATCTCTTCATGTTTTAACTTTTGAAAATTGGTTTGGTGAAGAGTTGTCAAGTGAAATCAAGAAGTTGATACATTTGAGAGTTCTTGATATTGACAAATCATCTATAGAATATCTTCCTGATTGGATTGGTGAACTCTTTCACTTGCAGACACTGAGAGCTTGTAATCGTAAGTTAAAGCAACTTCCAAGTACTTTGAAGAACTTGAGAAACTTAAGGCATCTTTATATTGAGAAAGATGTAGAGTTGTTTGCCGAGATTGGTCTGTTAACTTTTCTCAGGACCCTAAAGTTTTTTAGGGTGGGCGACAAGAATGGCTACAAAATTGAAGAGCTCAGAAGTTTGAATTGTCTCAAAGGAAAACTGCAAATTGATAACCTTGAAAAGGTTGTAACAAGGAAGAGGCTGAGAAAGCAAAACTATCTAACAAGCCAAAATTAGTGAAGTTGTATTTGGGATGGGATATTGATAAAGAAGGTGAAACTACAAATGATGAGAATGTGTTGGAAGGCCTCCAACCTCCCTCACGTCTGGAGAAGTTGGCGATTAAAGGATTTGGAGGCAAAAGATTTCCATCATGGACTCGAAATATGGAAGTTGATAATGGACGTCAAGGTTCTAGGCTACCACTTAACAAGTTGGTTAAGATAACAGTCTCCGACTGCTCAGAATGTGAAGAAATCCCAATGTTTGGGCAGTTGCCAAATCTCAAGCGTCTTCGGTTGTACAGATTGAGGAATGTGAAGTCCATAAATTCTTCATTCTATGGATCAGTGAATGATGATACGCATACTGTTTTCCCAGCGCTAGAAGTGCTGGTGTTGGATGACTTGCCTAAGCTCACAGTCTTGAAGGGAATAGAATCAGGGGATGCAAGTGCTGTCAGTGTATTTCCTCGCCTTCAATGCTTGTCGATCTATGATTGCGGTGTGTTGACGAGTTTTCCTACCCATTTCTGGTCGTCCCTCAAAGATTTGAATTTTCGTCGTATTGGCAGCTATAAGCCTTTGGCAGACATATTTCAAACGAAATTAACGTTGCTAACAGGGCTTTGGATAGTTGGAGTAGATGATGTAGAAAGTCTCCCAGATTGGCTATTCTATAGTAATCCCAATCTCTCTTATTTGACTATATTTCAGTGTTCCAATTTGAGAGAAATACCTTATGGTCTAGGCACCCTCAATTCTTTGAAAGAGTTGTGCATAGAGGATTGCCCAAATCTGAAACGGATTGGAGATCTTGGCGTACAACAATCACAAGAAAGTCTCACATCCCTTACAAAGTTGGAGATCAGTAGGTGCGAGGCTTTGCTGTATTTGCCATGTGAAATGATAGGTTCCTCACTCAAGCTTTTGCGGTTGGAGGATTTAAGTAGCCTAGAGAATCTACCCGAAATAATTGCCCTTCTCCCAAAACCCCCCCGTCTATCATATCTGAGAATCACTGGTGGTCCTCAATTCAGGACCACTTGTTTTGTTGGGATTCCGCCTCCTTTTTGTAGCTTGGTATGGTTAAAAATAGATGCTAGTGTGGGGGGATTAATGGACACTGTTAATGGCATATTGCAAGGATGCAGCTCGCTTATTGGCTTAGAATTGAAGGGGATGGAAAGTTGGGAAAATCTACCGGAATCGATTAAGTATCTCACTACTCTTTCTCTTTTAAGTTTGGAGAATTTTGGAATGGAAGAGTTACCTGAATGGTTGGGGAACCTCTCATCTCTAAGACAGAGTTGTATATACAAAATTGTAAGAAGTTAAGGCGTCTACCATCTAAGGATGTAATGTGGCGCCTCACTGAATTAGTTATTGAGGGATGCTCAGAAATATGTGTTGAAGAAGCAAGTGATGCAGCTGATTCTCAATGGCCCAACATTTCCCATATCCCCCACATCCGTATTGATGGATGCCGCATCGGTGAGTTTGAATATCTTTTCTTGGTTTGTATTTTACAAATGAATATTGGTCTCTAAAACCATGAACATTGACCAAATTTTAGTATTTCCCACAAATTTTCAAATTGGTCTTAAATATCACAACTTACCATTCTATTTGTTATTTTCCAACCCAACCCAAACTATATATCTTCGGTGAAAAATATATTCTACGTGGACAACCATGAAATATTTATGATATTTTGGACCACTTTTTAATTTCGTGGCATGATAGATAAAAATCCACATAGAAAACCATGTTTATGTGAAAAATGGACATAAGTTAGTTGGATATGATGGTTGACTTGCCGTGGAAAATAAGAAACAAAATATAAAGTTTATGATATTTAAGACCAATTTTAAAGTTTGTGGGAAATATTAAAATTTGGTCAAATTTTTTTTATTTTAGGGACCAATATCCCTTTCATAAAGGGTTGCATGTCTATTTCCTCGTCACCACCAGAATACCTTCCCTTTATTAATTTATAGGAACAATTACTTATGTACATTTTGTAAATGATCTACCCCCATAATCACGACTAGTGCCTCCAATCCCAAAGCTGGTAACTATAATTACACCTTTGTCAAAGTTGTAATTTTCAGAAGTTCTCTCTACTAAAAACTTACTCATTCACTGTTTCACAGAAAATATGACATTGTGTTGGTTTGATTTCGGTGCCATTAGGTTGGGGCCGGTCTTTTCAAAGTAAATATCCAATTTTATCTAATTATTTTAAGATTTTAATAAAAATGTCTCATCCTAGTGGTAATTGCAAAAAAGTAACATCTTGTTGGGTTTAAAATGTCTCGGGTTGAATTTCTTTTGCAATTACCGTAGGTGACCATTTTCTTTAAAACGTTAAAATGATAGGACAAAATTGAATATTTAGATAACATACAAAATTAAGTTGCATACTTAATCCTAAAATGGTTCCTCACAACGAGATTATACATATAATATATGCTGAGTAATTTTGTCACAATTTCCATTGAAAAGATATGTTCTGCTTAGATGGATACTTGACTAAAGTCTCATAATTGGTTTCATAAATTTGCTCGAATTTTTTTTGAGCAAAGGTACGGCAGCAATTTAGACTTTAGCCTTATATATATCATGTTTTATAGTATAAGAAACTGCATATCACTAATAAGATCTGTTTTACTCCCTCCGCCCAAATAAACATGACCCCTCCCTTGGACAGCACATGATTTTTTGTAACTTTATATTGTTTGTTAAGTGGAGATAGTAAAGTAAGAGAGAGGGAATAAAGTAGAGATAAATGTATTTTCATTTTTAGTAATGAGTCATCTTTATTGGGACAAACCAAAAATATAAATGTGTCAATCTTCAGTGGGACTGAGGAAATATTATGCATTGTTGTCCTGTTCAGTATTTACTTTTATCTATATTTTTCGTTTCTATTATAGTGTGTTCTCTTTAATGGAAATTAGTGGATGATATATTTTTCTACTCTACACTTATTTTGTTAGGTGGATAATTTTTCTTGGCCCTTTTTTCCACCTTTCACATCCAATTTATGATAATAATATTGTGTTGTATTAACGTTATAATGTTTTCCCAAGCTTTCCACCGTGATAAAAATATGGCGTGATGATAATTTGCGTTTTTTTTCTCTTTTTTCTTATGATAAATTTAATAATGCATTTCTTTGCGTATGTGTAGTTGTTATTATGGTGTGTGGTAGTGCTACTTTTGGATAGTAATTTTGGATGCAAGTTCTTATTCCAAATAGAGCTTAGGAGTTGGGACTCATTTAGCTGGCAATGATCTTTAGGGTTATGATTATGAAGAAATAAATATGCAGATTTTTTGTGGTCCGATTGGAACATTTCCAAATAAAATGTTGTTTAAATAATCTACGCCCTCTGCCATTAATAAGTTGTCACCAAAATGGTTAATCTAACACTTCTTTCTCACTATCTTTTTCGTGTTTTATATAGTTCGTAATGAATAAGTCTGAGGAAAGGTTCGTGTTTGAGTATGAGTTGCTTCTAAAGAGTGAGGAGGTGAAGGAGTGTGTGCCCATTAATTTTCTCCACATGATGTCAACATTCTTCAAATTCCCGCAGGTAAGATTCAGTTTCACCTCCAACCCCCTATTCTTTGATTGTTATATATGATTGTAGATTGTGGATATATATAGATATATATACTCGCGTTAGAACTAGGATTTTTCGTTGGTTCGCTGGGTTGTGTTCTTGTTGTGGTGGTGTTGTTGTTGTTGGACTCTTCCTTATCGTTATTTGGTTGGAGCCTCTAATTTATCAAAAAATATATATGTATAGTTTGTTTAAGACAACATCTCTAGTTCTGGTCATGTTATTACATATGTTTTCCCCTACCTTCACACCGTAAAATTGCAAATTTAAATTTCCCAACAGGTTTGGCAATTGCTTACGTTGTGTGTCTTTCTCTTGCCGCAAAGTGGTTGCAGAAGAAGATGAAGCAAAGACTTGTGTTAGAGCAACGTCCGAATTTGCTTACCAACAAACTTTGGCGGTTGTACTCATTTTATCCCTTATTGTTGCATGAAAATTGTAAAGTGCAAGGTATTTTAAGATGTTTGGATTGGTTTTGTTGTTGTAATTTATCAAACAAGATCCTATGTTTTGTAGGTATATCATGGTCTTTTGTCATCACTACTAGATTATTGTCACTTGTATTAGTGCCATCTATTATGGGACGGAAGTAGTACTATATTTTAATGTGATTTGCTATTGTGTCATGATCTTGTTTACTTGTTATTGTACCCCTGTTATCTAAGGGATGATTATTTCTGTATGGCCCAAGATTATTGCAATACTTCTGATTCTCATAAAAAATACTATGAACTTGCATTGTTTTTTTAGCGATGCATGATCGGGATACATCTTACGTTAAAAATGCATGTTCATCATGTGTCACTCCTTTTTTGGGAATTACTTAACAAAATACCCCTTTTATGGAATGTTTAAAGTTTCCTAGAAAAAAAAAGAATTTTCTCTGCAATAGCTGTGTCGGCTCTTGTAATCTTTTTCCTTCTATTTTTTTCGGTTCTCTCCCTTACTTTTGAGTAGGCCGTGGAAATGTACTCATATGGGTAAAGGAGTATTGATGTTGGATTATAGATGGTAGATGATAAGCTTTTGAATTAAAATTAGGGAAGCACAATTTGACTTATAATAAATGCTTCATAATCATATAATACTGTAAAAATACGATCACATCAGAATCAAATAGTTATAATAGTATATGAAACTTAATTTAAAACTAGAAGATGATATCATGTGTTTATATTCACACTACAAAAAAAAGTTGTTTTGCAAGCACCAAAGTGCTAGCAAATAGGCATATATGCTCGCAAACAGTCATTTTGCAAGCACTTTGCGAGCAAGAGAGGTGCTACCCATTTGGCTTGTCGCAAAAATTGCGAGTACTTTAGCAAGCACATGCTGAAAAATTTGCGAGCACATTGACCGGTGCTCGCAAAATGGCTTGCAAAGTCTAGTGGTGGTATTAGTACTTTGCAAGCACTTTTTGGTCGCAAACTTCCTCAATGTGGTCGCAAAATTCAACTTTGCTAGCATTCTTTTGTGCTTGCAAATAATTCCATTTTCTTGACTTATTTTGCAAGCACCGCCGTGCTCGCTAATTCAGTATCTTTTCAAAATATTTTTCTATTATATTTTTATTATTTTTAAAAAATTAATATTACGATTTATTTTTTCAGATCATAGTAGTATGAAATAATTCAATAGAATAACGATATTAAAATGTTACATATATACAAAATATTTTTTTACACTTCAATTCAATTAGATCGCATGATTTAGTCCAAATACTACTAGCTCCCACAATTTAGTTCAAATACAAGCTCGTCGCCTGTACAGCTCCAGGACCTGTTTCTTTTTCTTCACCCTCCCAAAAAGCTCGAGAAAGATCGCATTGTAATCTGGTTCTCTTCTCTTTAGCACGCAACTCTTCAACCCTTGCCAAAACTTTTTCCTTCAAACAAACAAACAAACAAACGTCCAATAGCAAACAATTAACAAGAGATAATAAGCTAACAGATTTTATAATGTCAATAAAAATCATTGAAAAAGCCATAGCTTAATAAAGCAGTAAACTATATCTCCCACTTGAACTACCTAGAAGAGGTTTAGGTTCATGATTATAAAGAACCATATTGCTCAATAAAGTTTATATAAGTCCTTTCATGTGCAGTCCTCTACAATAAGTGTGTTGTCATTTCTACATACAATGAAGGACTTCATAAACTAAAATTCACTG
Source organism: Salvia splendens (assembly GCF_004379255.2). Taxonomy (NCBI): domain Eukaryota; kingdom Viridiplantae; phylum Streptophyta; class Magnoliopsida; order Lamiales; family Lamiaceae; genus Salvia; species Salvia splendens. The sequence goes on from NC_056049.1 coordinate 1,826,025, forward strand.
GTAATTTTTGCTTACTAACCAAAAGAGAATGCACCCTTAGTAACAATATAAGTTGCACCCCACTGAATCCTAAGTTGCAAATCCAAAAAGAGGGATCACACGGCTAATGGAACAAATCAAGGCCATTTTAGCGCAGGATGATGCTAATTTCAACAAAGATGACAGAGGAAATTTCATGGCATTCAATACAAATGACAAAATAGATCTCATGAACTGATAGTATATTACACCAATTCACCTAAACTGAAAATGTAAAGAAGTAAAACTCCATCAAGTCGATTTCTATAAGTCCAGCTACTCTTAACAAAAAAATCATCTAGAAACAAAGAGGGTGAGGGTCTGAAGTTGCATGTCATTTATCAACTGTTTCAACAGACATCAAATTCAGAATTTCAAAGACTAGACTTTTTCTTTCTACACGACAATCTCAAATTCTCAATCATATGCAAAGTAGGTAGTCGAATAAATGGAACATATAGAAGCATGCTGATTTGAATTACCTCATAAACCCACTTAGGTAACTGAAGCTGAAAGGAAAGCATGCTGAGCCTGAGAGCGAGGAAGTCTGAGAGCTAGATGATTCTACACAGAACAATCAATCAGATATCAGTGATCCATTTTATCAGCTATCAAAAGCCTGTTGCATATAGCATCTTAGATAGCATTTTCACCACATGAGAAGAGAGGTCCAAAATCAGGAAGTTAATAACATATCATCACTTTCATTTATAACACATCAATAAGCTTCCACCACAATACAAAAACATACATCAGTCAGTGAAAGTAGCAAACAATTTGACATCAAAATATCAAATATTAATCATCTAATTAAACACACCAATCAAAATTTTAAGATCCACATATTCCAATTAAAGTAACACGAGCAGATTTGTAGAAGAGGTTGACCTGATGAGCAAATATAATAAGAATTCTTGGTGTTGTTGAGTTGAAGCCGAGAAGAGAACGGCGAGCTCAAGCCAACAACAGCTGCAACGGTTATCTGATGAGCTCAAGTCGAAATAAAATTAGTGAGCTCATTCATAATTTGCACATGTTGTTTATGGATTCCTCAAATTTGTATGATCAGTAACTCAACTCTAGTTTCCATCATAAACACATTCCTTGCTAGCCAAATCAGATCAAACATTTTCCCACAAACATACACTGTAATGTTAGAAGTGCCATAAACTATTGACATTTACTATATGGAGAAATGTGGGAAGAGATGGAGTTTTGAGTAACTATGATATGCCTATTTTTCTACTTTTTTTTTCATTTTGGAAGTATTCATTACATACTAATTCTGCCATCGTTCTTTTTCTTTTCTGCTTTCTTTCTTTGTTACTCCATAATATTCACTACTACAAAAATCTGAACTGCAAAATACATCAAATTGGATTCCACATGCTCAATCAAACAAAATGCAGTTTTCTTAAACAATTTGACCACAAATCAAACCTAACTAGCACCAGCATTTCTAATTTCCAATTTCCCTAATTTCTTCAGCAATCTCACGGTGCATCCAACACCTGTGCTCGCAAATTTGTGCTTGTAAACATGCATCTTTTTTTTGTAGTGTCAATCTAAAATAGGTTAAGTTCTGTAACGTTAATTGTAATATTTAGATAAATAATACATAAGAATTAGTCCTAGTTATTAATATCTCTAGTCTACGTGATAATAATTACCCTTTCGTTTTTATCATAATTTTTTTTATCATCTATAAAATATATCACTTATTAGAATACTCCATAAACAGAATACAATTTTATATTTATATATTTTTTATTATTTTAACATGGTCCATATATTTGTATTAATATTATAATAACAGTGTAATTAGTTAATGGAGAGTCTGGAGACCTACTTACCATTTATTATAAAAATGAATCGAGATTTCTAATCATAGGGCTGACCAAAATGCTTAATCGGGACTCGTAACTGCAGACGAAAGAATACAGTATTATCTAAATCTGTCGACATCAATCATTATTCCAAGAATCCCCTTAAGTTCAACCTAGGACTATACATATATAACAATAATTTTCATTTTGATAAATTTAGGAGTTTTTCTTTTCATTGAAAGTTTAGAAAAGATGGGCCAACAAGCTAATAGCCCAATTTATATGCTCAATTTAATTGACAACCCAAATCAGATGGGCCACACACAGCCCTTAGGCTGAATATCCAATAAGCCCATCGTTTGGGTTACTGAGGCCCACTAAATGATTTCTCTCACCTTCATACTTTTGGAACCATGCAATCTAAAGTAGCACCCCTCATCTCCTTGGCATTCTCGATAATTAAATTTGTTGAAAGATTGCCATCGAAGAAGAATTTGATAAGAACGCAAGTTGAAGAAGATAAACATCCTTTTTGAGAAACCGAAATTGGAAAACTCTTATTGATCAAATTGCTGATGTATACAACTGATTTTTTTTTCACTCACTCTAAAATGAGCTAACAAACTAACTATTTATACTAGAACTTAAGTGAAAGAGATCTTCACAAAAGTTTGTTGAGTCAGTTCGTAACCGCCTCCAACGGCTATTTTTCTTTGTCCTTGATCAAGTTATATTCCTTTCTCCTTGATCAAGCTATCTTCCTATCTCTTGATCAAGCTGTCTCCTTTTCTCTTTCTCCTTGATCAAGCTACTGCTCCATCGAACGTACATGCCTTGATCAGCTAATAATGCTAACAAAATTGACGACACTCTTTTCGACAATGGTCTTGGCTCTTCTCGTGCTTTCCAGATCGACAGCTTCTCCTCGGCTTTTCCCTTCCCGAAATTCTCAGTTTCTTACTGCCTCTCTGGCAATGAAGAGTTGCTGGAAAGAAAGAACTATACAATGAACGCTTCATTCTTCTCCCTCTTTCTCTTCCTCATCGACAGCCTGCTCCCACTAATGCCAGAAAACGAACTTCACTCTATTCTCATGCACTACTTTGGTGCACACTACACACAATGGCGTAGCGTAGTGTTATTTTTCTAGGGTCTAATTTGCCTTTTAGACTCTAAAATAGCATAGAAATCTTACTAGCCTTGGAGAATTGGCTACCTTTAGCCATGAGTAACTATAGCCTTTTTCGGCAGCTATTGTAAATATTCAATATATTGTCAAGAAATAGCTATACCAATAAAATCTAGATACATTTGTATTTGTATTTGACGTATGTATGTCTTTTGTTAATGCTAATTACTTTTTTTCGTATACATATACTTCCTTCGTGTTATTTATAGTCTCATTTTGACTTGGCACACATTTTAAGAAATTATTTGACTTGTGAAGAAAAATAGGTAAATGAGTTAGTGGAGGTGAACCTCACTTTTCTATATTTATTTTATGATAGAATATGAGTGAAATGAATTAGTTGAATGATGGATCCACTCGTCTAAAATAAAATAAAAATAAATAAAACTTAAATCACAAATGTACCAAATGTAAAATGAAGTTTAATCCAAGACAGAGAACATTTTTAGGCGAAATTGATTAGTTGAGATTAATTAAATAGGGTTTAATTAAGTTGGATCTCAGTTAAAACTAAAGTTGTAACGTTTAAGTAGCAAACAAGTCCAACACGACGCAGGCCCATTTCAAGATTTAAATCCAAACAATTTCTAAAGTTGGGCCCAAATTCGCTATAAATTGGCCCAAAAAATAAATCGGAATTGAAACCCATCTCTCTCGCAGCGCCGTCGGCTCCGCCGTTGCTCCGCCGTATCACTGATTATCCCTTTATTTGTTGGACAAACTAAAGCTATGCAAGTCAGTATTAGTATATGATATTTCAATTTTGTAGGTATATTGCATTGCTTATGCATGATCTTTTGATCAATCAATTGATGAAGATTTACAATATGTGAATTGTAGATGGTGAATGAAGATAGAATTAGCAACTTGCCTAGTTATATTTTGATATCTATAATCTCTCGACTCACTCTCCAAGAAGCTAATTCTACGTGCATATTTTCTACTCGATGGCGGCATCTCCATACTTACGTCATTCATCTCAGTTTCCCCATATATAAATTGGGGGATGACACAATTTCAACTTACTCAAAAATGGTTGCCCATGTCTTGAATTCACATGGAGGCACTCGTATAAAAGAGTTCAGATTGAGCATGTCCAAAGGTCGCAATTTTGAGAGGTGGTTTGAGTTTGCCCTATATAAGAAAGCTGAAATAATTCATTTAGATGCTGACCATGATATTGAAAACGCGTGAAATAATTTTCACGTGTTTTCTTGCGTTTGGTTCGGCTGGTTGAAGCATGTCGTTCATTAGACAAACTTGTGATTAATTTGGGTACATGATATATGTTGATCCATTAGTCATTACATTAATATGGTGCTTGTTTATAGTTTGCGAAGACGTTTCCACGTATGCTGCCCTTTCATAATGAAGACATGTTAAAAACATATGTTGGACCTAGATGCGAGTTATCTCTAAAGTATTTGGAAATCTTACAATATTTTGGTGCAACATAACAATTGGCTCTCACTTTGTACCTAATCGATAATGCTATATCTCTTAAAAAAGTGACTGTGGTGGCTCGAGATGAAGAGGCATTAGCTCGTGCGCGCCATGATTTTCGTCATATTACATCAGTTAGTATTTTAGTTATGTAACTATTGTAGTCTATTCTCTACTTATTGTGAACTTATTTTATTTCAAAATGCAAGAACTGTGATACGAACGGGAGGTCCAAGGCCAAGGCGGACGCGACCACGGCTCCCCTTAGGCTGCCCGGAAGGCTCGTCACGAGATCCATGAGACAAAAGCTTCGAGAGGGCGTTTCAAACTTCATCTCGAGGGCAATGGAGGAGGCAGACGGAACCCCCCGGTCGGGCGAATCCACCCCTCCAAAATGCCCGATCAGGCGTTTGTGCACTAAGTGTAGTCCACGTTCCAGAGAGTTCGCCCGGTCGGGCGAACTCACCATCCCAAAACGCCCGACCAGGCGTTTGACAAAGCAGCGGCGGAGTCCAGAGAGTTCACCCGGTCGGGTGATTCCACCTTTCCAAAACACCTGACCAGGCGTATTCGACAACAGGCGAGGAGTCCAGAGAATTCGTCCGGCCGGGCGATTTCACATGTCCAAAACGCCCGACCGGGCGTTTTAACTATTTTAGCCGAATTTCTTGTTTTTTGAACCATTTACTTGGGATTCCAACCCTAGCTATAAATACTATTTTGTAAGACTTTTGTTGGCAGACTTTGATGAATGATATTTTGAAGACTACTTTGAGAGCATCTCCCTTGTGAGATTTTTATCCAAATTCCTACATGTAGGTTGCTTGGTTTATGTTAATTAGACTAGATCAAGTATATGTATGCATTTATGGTGGTGTAGTCATGAATGTGGAGCCTATGAAGTGTTTGCTTTGGATGAAAGCAGCCTAGGGTTGCCCATATCTTCTTGTGGAAGGTCATAGGTCCCCAAAGAGGATTCCTCTCTCTTTACACCTTTCTTTCCTTTTCTTACCTCTCCACCAAACTCCTTTTGAGCCTAGTTTTTGTGGCTAGGTCAACCTATCCTTTTTTTATCTTAACTACAAAAATTGGAGTCAAACACTATTTTGGGTATTTCTTGGGCACATGGAAGGATTCTCTCACAAGAATCCTTATCAAACAATTTTGACATTATTAGTATTATTTATATTTATTATTAATAGTTATTCATAGCTTCCTTTAAACTAATGTTTCGTTGTTGCCTTGATATTGAGATTAGGGTTCATGAAAGATCGCGCAGAAACACTCTTTACACCTTTCTTTCCTTTTCTTACCTCTCCACCAAACTCCTTTTGAGCCTAGTTTTTGTGGCTAGGTCAACCTATCCTTTTTTTTATCTTAACTACAAAAATTGGAGTCAAACACTATTTTGGGTATTTCTTGGGCACATGGAAGGATTCTCTCACAAGAATCCTTAGACCATCCACAACGGGACTCGCCGGCGTCTCGCGTCTCGTCTCAGCGAGACGAGACCCCGGCGAGACGCGTTGCAGCCTCCATCTCGTCCCGTCTCGTCGCGCGTCTCGTCGCGCGACTCGTCTCGCCGAGCCAGGAGACGAGCTGGCTCGCCACGCGCCTCGGCGACGTGGCGCAGCCCGGCGTCGTGCGTGACGCCCACTCGCCGGCCCGCGAGTGGGCGTCGTCACGTGCTGACGCAATAAATATTTTTTTTAAAAAAAAAATCGAATTTAAATAAAAAAAAAAAAATTTGTAACGGTATTATTACCGTTTTTTTGTTTTTTTTTTATATTTTTTTTGTTTTTTATTAAATTTTTTACTCTATAAATACTCCTAAACCCATCCTCATTTACACACAACTACACATCTATTCTTCATATCATCTAAATTTTCTCTCAAATTTTCGCTGAAATTTTCATAACCCAACTCAAGATGTCCGGCGACGGCGAGGGCAACTATGGCGGCTCCGGCTCCGGCGGGTGGGATCTCAACTCATTCGGCGATTGGGAGAACATGATCAACACATTGGGCGGTGGAGGTTCGTCAACGCCGGGGACCCAGGGTTCGGCGACGCCGGGGGGGTACCAACCACCCAATTTTGACCTTGATGCATATGTTCGTCCCAACGTCCCGCGGTTTTCGCAGGGATTATCCCAGATCCGGGAGGATTTTCCAGTTGATCCCACGCCGGGAGTAGGCCGAGGCGGTGGAGGTGGCCGAGGCGGTGGAGGTGGCCGAGGCAGTGTACAACCCCAGACGGGCGAGGACGAGGAGGAAGAAGAGGAAGAGGATCTTGGCCGACATCCGTACAACAACCTCGAAACGATGGCGGTGTACAACGCCTGGATCACGGTCTCGTACGATCCCATCGTCGGGAATCAACAAACCCGGAAGTGTTTCTGGGAAAAGGTTGTCGAGGTCTACCACCAAATAAAGCCGAACCGCTCCCGCAAGCGCACAGTTAAAATGATCCGCTGTCACTTTGACCGAGTCGACCGACAGGTCAAAAAATTCTGCGGCATCTACTCGGCGGAAGAGGCGCGCTACCAAAGCGGCGCCACGGCCACCGACATTTTGACGTCCGCTTTGCGCGCCTACTACCAGGACGAGGGACATCAATTCAGATTTGTTGATGTTTGGCGCGCCGTCAAGGACGAGGAACGATGGGCCGGCGGTTTCCGCTCCAGCTCGGGCTCAAACTCGAAGCGCACGAAGCATACGGCGAGTGGCCAATACTCGTCTAGTGCTGGTGCGTCTGGTGGTGACACTGCTGAAGGCATCAGCCAACATGATGCTGAATCCCAGGAGTTTGCGGGTACGGTCGGCGATGCAGGAGGATCCGCGAGTACGCGCCGTCGGCCGCAAGGGACGAAGGCGGCGAAAGCGGCTAGAGCAAGGAAGGGCCGAGGCGAATCAAGCCAGCCGGCCTCAGGATCGGGCTCGCGAGGAGGCTCGGACACACTTATGGTGGCGTACATGACCGCCACAATGGCGGACACTTCCCGCTTCTCGCACTCCCAATACGCGGCCTGGTGGAACGGAATTGTGCATATGGCAGCACAACTTGGCCTTCCGACTCCCCCTCAACCTCGACCGCCTCCGGAGGATGATTAGCCCTTCCGATTAATTTTTTTTTATTTTGTGTGTTTTTTTATTTTGTGTGTTTTTTTATTTTGTGTGTTTTTTTTATTTTGTGTGTTTTTTTATTTTGTGTGTTTTTTAATTTTGTTTTAATTTTAATAAAGTGTGTTTGTTTAAATTGAATTGGGTTTTAAAAAAAATTATAAATTAAATTGAATGAATAGTAATTAAGAGACGGTATAGAGACGGTTAAGAGACGGAGCGTTGCAGCCTCCGTCTCTTAGTTAAGAGATGGAGGAAAAAAGGACAGTGGGGCCCTCAAATAGTGCTCAAATAGTAGTTAAGAGACGGTTTAAGAGACGGTATAGAGACAGCGTTGTGGATGGCCTTATCAAACAATTTTGACATTATTAGTATTATTTATATTTATTATTAATAGTTATTCATAGCTTCCTTTAAACTAATGTTTCGTTGTTGCCTTGATATTGAGATTAGGGTTCATGAAAGATCGCGCAGAAACACTACAACTCAATGTTGTTGTGAAATGCTATTCCCTATATCTTTGAAAAATAGTCTCATTTAGCTATTTTGTATTGTCCAAAAAAAAAATAATACAGCAGTAAAGTTTTTATCTCATATTTTATCCACTTTTTCTCATCGGTCATACTTTATCTATTTTTTCTAATCTTTCTTTTACTATACTCGTTTTCTCTCATTCTCTCCCACTTTATCAATTTTCTATTAAAACTCGTGCCGTCGTCCAGAAATGGAGACTATTTTTTGATGGACGGAGTGAGTATTGCACATTAGTTTAGATACCTTAAATCTAGGAAATGACATAGATTTGGAAATTGTCCATATGAGATTCAAGCTCTTCCAGAAATTTATCCTTAAATCAAATATTTGGAAATCCGTCAGTAATTTCTGAAATTTTATTTTTAAAGGCAAATGGACGGAAAAACCATGAATTTTGATCAAGTTCTGGTCTACTCTACAACTTTGAAAACCCGTCATAAAAATTACTATAAATTTTACAATTTTCTCAATTTTTCAGTGACAAACTATTCTGATTTCCGATTTCTAATATATGGTTTATTTGATACACACATGTTTTAAATTGATGACTTAGTTGAGTTATTAGGTAAGCATGTTGAGAAAAATGGTACTCCATCTGTCTCGCAAAGTTTGTTCCAGTTTGACCTGATGCACATTTTAAGAAATTGTTTGACTTTGTATTAAATGGAGGTGTGTAGTGGAATAAGGGTCCCACATTGAGGAGATTGAACGATGTATTTAATATCTATTTTTGATAGATTTCAAGTGGGACAAATTTTATGGAACGGACGGAAAAATAAAATGTAACAAATCTTGTGGGACAGATGGAATATTATGTAAAATTCATTGGTGGTATGTCCTAGTTTTTTTATTTTTTTTTATTTTTTTATTTTTTTTTGGTGGTATGTCCTAGTTGAATGTTTTAGGATGTTACATTTGATAACATTTCGCCCAAATTAAATCATGTGACAAAATTGAGAAATATACTGAAATTAATAATTTATATAATTGATTTTTAAAATTGCAAGACATACAGTTGTTTGATTAAAATTTATACATATGATAATTTACATACTATAGTGTGACCAAAATTTATACTAATTTTTATAATAAATACTCTTTTTTAAGCATACGTTGCCTATAGAATGAAGTCTACACCACTTGGATGACTCACTGGGAACACACCACATAATTAGATTAGTTACATGAATACATGATAAATTGATGGCTGTGCCTTGTTTGCGAAGACGCATTAGGTTGTGGACGACATGATTTTAGACATATTAAATCAACTAGCAATTTGCCACTTACATGGAGTATTGAATGAGTTAGCTTATACCCCCTTCGTCTCTAATAATTTATCACTATTTGATTAGGTATCGGTTTTAAGAAATGTAATAAAAAGTGGATTGAAAAAGTTAATAGCATGAGTCCTATTTTTATATATTAATTTTATAATAAAATGTGAGCGAAAATGAGCTAGTGGAATGTGTGTTCCACTACCAAAAATTGTAAAAGTGAAAAGTGACAAATTTTTAGGGACGAACAAAAATGAAAATAAGTGACAAATTTTCAGGGACGAAAGGAGTATTGTTGTTTGTCTATTTTATTTCGCTTTCCTAGTTATTATAGATAGACTTGGAAAATCGTACAAATTAAATTTTTATCAAGTCAATCTGATATAGACTCAACTCAATAAGATCTAACTTGAATCCAATCCATTAATGAAATCCTCGCCCTAACGCAAAATCTCACTTGCTACTTTCAAACTCAAACACAACTTACATTCGGCAAGAACACGAATAATCAAGTCTAATACATTACATTTTTCGTATGCATATGCCTTTATGTCTTTTACCCCATACACAAAATACACTTATCCGTCATTTTAATTTAAGATGTTTCCTACGCATGTGAATGAGGAGCACCATATTTATAAATTTATGATGTTTCTATGCGTATAATTATTTTTCTATATATAAATCATCACTATAAAAGAAAAATATTTATTCACATTTGACAAAATAAAAAAGGTAAAGCCTTCACTCAAAATTCGACCGTTTGCATCCACGTGGCGTCTCACGATTCGCAGCAATTTCAAATTTTCAAATTTCAAAATGGGAGCTGAGGCAAAGACAGAAAAAGGTGAAGAAAAAAAAGAAAGCTGAGACATTGTTTCCACTTTTTACTCTTTCGAGCTTCAGAATATCTCAACTCAAAGCCTGAAACAGAAACCTCGATGCCCAAAATATAAATTACTCTGATTAAATTAATTGATTAATTATTAAATAAAAATGTCAACTTCAAGAATTCCTCTGCAGCTATATATATACAGTTAAAGCCCTCCCGCTTTCTTGATTAATCCTCAGCTTGATTTGAATCTCTCCCTCTCCATTGGGTGAAAAAGACTCCATTGTTTCAGTTCCCTTCTTTATGATTCTTGAAATTCTTGAATGCCATTGTTGTTGAAGGCTGTTTGATGAGCTAAAGGGTAGAGAGATTGTGATTTTCTTTTAAATATCCACAGCTTTTGAAATTTGAATGAATTTTGTAGCTTGATTGTAGAAAAGAATCAATCTTTCAGCTCCCTTCTTTTATGATTCTTGAATTCGATTGTTGAATTCGACTTAGGTTTTGGAGGGTTTTGAGGGTTTTGAGCAAATTGGGGATTTTATCCGTTTTAAGGTTGTTTTGAGATGAGAGAAGAAATCCCATCTGAGAACAGAGTGAAGGCATCGAGATTTGCTGATCAAAACGAGGCTCCAAAGGATCAAAACCGCGGAAATGCGAAAGGAAACAGCAATTTTTCGAGGATGAAGTCCTCGTGGGGGTCTCAGATAGTGAAGGGATTCTCAGCTGCAGACAAGAAGACTAAAACCCGAGTTCTGCATGCCTCGGCTCAGGTGAAGAAGCCGCCCCTCAACACCTCGGATGTCTCCTACCCGAAGACTCACACAGCGGCTCCCAATTCAAGGATCAAGAGGTCCCTCATTGCTGACCTCTCCTGCTCGATCAATGCCAAGCAGGTTCATCCACAGGCTGTTCTTAGCCACAGCAAGACGAAGTCGATTGGCTCGTCCGAGGACTTGTTTCATGAGATTGATCATTTGAGGAACCTGCTGCAAGAATCCAAGGATAGGGAGGTGAGCTTGCAGGCTGAGTTGTCTGAGTTCAAGAGGAGTTCGAAGGAGCTTGAGTCGAAGAAGAGTGAAGTCGATGGCCTTTTGAAGAGAGTGGAGTCGCTTGAGAAGGAAAAGGCTAACCTTTCTGGACATGTGGTGTCTTTAGCTTCTGTGATGGGGAAGAACGATGAGGTGGCTGTAGCTGTAGGCCAAGAGCATGATTCGATCGAGTTTGAAGTTGTCGAGCTGAGGCGCTTGAATATGGAGCTGCAGCTTCAAAAGAGGAATCTTTCTGGCAGGATTTCCTCATTGGAGTTTCAGTTGGCCAATATTGCTAAAGTTTCTGAGGTATATGATCTCGATTTTCTTCACTTTAAGATTTGATTACTTTCCATTGTTTGCATTGATTGATCTCTATTAGTATTCAGCTTTGCTGTAGTGATTTAGTTTGGGAGTTCAATGATTGTGTTTATGTAGAATTCTGTTAGTTTCTATCAATTTCCCTAGCATTTTTATTGTGTCTCTTTCTCTGTTGCTGGTCTCGTCTCATGATTCGTTCGTCTGCAGTGTGATGCTCTTGAGAAGATGAAAGCCGAGGCCTCTGTGCTTAGGGATGCGAACGCTGATCTCAGCAAGCAAGTGGAAGGACTGCAAATAAGCAGGATGAATGAAGTGGAGGAGCTAGCTTACCTTAGATGGCTGAACTCGTGTTTGAGAGACGAACTTCGCAGTTGTTCTGGCACAGCTTCAAATAAGCCATCAAGCCCGAGCTCTGTTGATAATAGGAGGGAATCTATATGCTTTTCGCCCTTCAAGATTGATGAGGATTCTGATGAGATTGCCACAAAGAGGCTGTATCTTGTCAAGAAGTTCAAGAAATGGCCAATTACCGATGAAGACTTGCAGCAGATTAAGTATAAAGACAATCTCGTTGCTTGTGGTTGGGACGATCAGCAGACTTCGGGTAGAAGACACTCGATTAGTGGGGTACATTGCTCTCAAGAAGACGGTGTTCTCAACAAGAAACGACAATCTGATAGCTTTATGTGTTCCAAGGATTCGGATAAGAGAGCCGAGGTGCTGGTTTCTCAGAAATATGATTTGGAAGTCTGCAATAGGGCTCTTGTATTCGACAACTGTCAAGAAATTTGTAGGGTGACGGCTTCATTGGATGTCGAAAAGAGGGCCCTAAGGATACCTAATCCCCCTCCGAGGCCTTCCTGCAGTGGTTTAGCTGGACTAAAAGAGGAAGCTTCGATTTCGAGTGTTGCTCCTGCTGCAGCTCTTCTTCCACCGCCTCCTCCCCCTCCGCCTCCCCCTCCTCCAAAATCAACGGCTAGGGCCTCAACGGGGATGGTGCAACGAGCCCCACAAGTGGTTGAGTTCTACCACTCACTCATGAAGAGGGAGTCCAGGAAGGACTGCTTGAATTCATGCAGTGCAGATGCATCGGACGTTGCAAATGTTCGTAGCAGCATGATTGGCGAGATTGAGAACCGATCATCTCATTTGCTAGCGGTGAGTGTCATCATATAATCATATCCTATGTTCAAACCTATTTGTATGCTCAAATCTCAACCATCTCTCTCTTGAGCAGATCAAGGCGGATGTGGAGACTCAAGGCGAATTCGTGAACTCCCTCATACGGGAGGTGAACAATGCGGTCTACCAGAACATTGAAGACGTCGTTGCATTCGTGAAATGGCTTGATGATGAGCTCTGTTTCCTTGTTAGTCCCTTCCCATCACCATACATCTTCCAAATTTGGCCTTATTTGCATTTGTTATTCTATAAACTCCGACTGTGTTACAGGTGGACGAGAGGGCGGTTCTGAAGCATTTTGAGTGGCCAGAGAAGAGGGCAGACACACTGAGAGAGGCAGCATTCGGATACAGAGACCTCAAGAAGTTAGAGCACGAAATCTCAACATACAAGGACGAGCCACGCTTGTCATGTGAGATCGCGTTAAAGAAAATGGCAGCCTTATCCGAGAGGTGATAATCACCTCTTAGCTTCTTCAAGATTCCTGTTTTAGTACTGAAGTGTGACTCATATTGTTGACTAAACGACTTTCCCTTTACAGGATGGAGCGCTCCGTGCATAGTATTCTCCGAACAAGAGATTCGTTGATGAGAAACTGCAAGGAGTTCCATATCCCCACAGATTGGATGCTGGATATGGGAATTCTAAGCAAGGTTTGATCTCTAATTTTCTATGTTTTTATAAATATAAGACAGTGGGAATGAAAGAATTGTGCTATGTTTTATACGAGCATATATTATAAGCAAGAAAAGTTACACATTTAGGATTCTTGGACGCACACAATCATAGTAACTATTCACCTTGAAACATGTGGGAATTCAAACAAGGTTTTGATCTCTGATTTTCTATGTTATGACTAATAATAAGAAATGTGTTATGTTTTATATGAACATATTTAAGCAAGAAAAGTTGCACATTTAGGATTCTTGCACACACACACGCACAAAAAAAAATTCATAGAACCTCTTCACCTTGAAACAAGTGTGAAAAAATTGACATCATTTTGCATTTTCAGATCAAGTTTGGCTCAGTGAAGCTTGCAAAAATGTACATGAAGAGAGTGGCAATGGAACTACAGTTCAAAGGGACGTCGGAGAAGGATTCGTCGTTGGATTATATGGTGCTTCAGGGGGTCAGATTTGCCTTCAGGATTCATCAGGTTTGACACAAATATGGAAACTTCAATTTTTCTGTGTCTTTTTGCAAAGAAAAGATTTTGATTATGGAAAATGTATGTATTTTTGTGCAGTTTGCTGGAGGATTTGATGCTGAAACAATGCATGCATTCGAGGAGCTTCGAGATCTTGCTGTTGTTCTGAGCAAAAATGGAGATTGAAGATGTAATTTTGATCTGTGCTTACCATCTCAGTAAGCATAGAAAAATGCTTCAAGAATATTGTTTTGGTAAAATTTAGAGTAAATGATTTTTTTTTCAAGGGTTGTTAAATTTTGGTGATATTTGATGTTAAAATGTGGTTCTTGATTTAGTTGAGATTATAATAAATTAAAGATTCTTGCAATAATTTAGGTCGTATTCTAAATTTAGTTGAGTACTTGCACTATTCATGTTCTTTTGATGTGAATGAAAATGGAAAAATGAGATACTTTAAAAATCTGATTTATGAATTAGTATAAAATTTAAATAGTGTCACGTGGCACATTGTGATTGGACGAGGCGAAGGAGAATGGCGCGCAAGCGTGCTCTCTGCACGGAGCTGCGGATGCTCTTAGCCTCTTACAACGACGGTTCGAGCTCAACTTATATTTACGAGACCAAACCAACTCAAACACAACCTTTAATGCAAAACGAACTTAAATGTTCGTCTCAATTCGACTCGTTTCCTATAGTACTCGCTTGAAACAAACAACTCTCTCCCTCTCTCTCTCTCGCGCACGTTTATACTAGCATGCTTCTGCATCGATCAACGGAGGCACCGGAGAGTCGAGCCGAGGAACGTAGCCTTCATCTTGAAGCTCCACAAGAAGATGATCAAGCAACTGGTAGATCTGAGAAGCCTCTTGGTGATTCTTATCTGCAGCTGCAAACACATTGTTACAGTTCTTCACTTCAATCCAACTAAACCCTGGTATTTTCTGCACTCCCCTCTCTTTCATAACGCTCCGAATCTCGTCCACCCGGCCCCACGTCCCGGAATCCGCGTGCAGATTCGACAGCAGCACATAGTAGCCAGAGTTCTGTGGGTCCAGCTGCGAAAGCTGCTTGGACGCCACCTCTGCAAGCTCGACATCCCCGTGAATCCTGCACGCGCCGAGCAGGGTTCCCCAAACACCCGCGTCCGGACTATAAGGCATTTCTCCGATCACCCCGAACGCCTCTCCTAGACGCCCTGCGCGGCCCAACATATCAATCAAGCACGCGTAATGCTCCCTCCTCGCAGGGATCTTGTGTTCTTCGACCATCATGTTGAAGTAGCGCCTCCCTTCCTCGACCCTCCCTGCGTGGCCACAGGCAGACATTATCGCTAGAAATGTGACTGAGTCGGGCTCGTACCCCTCGCCCTCCATTGCATCGAACAGGGTCAGGCATTCCTGCAGACGGCCGTGGTTGCCATAAGCAGCGATGATGCTGTTCCAAGAAACCTCGTTTCTCGACTCCATCACATCAAAAACGCGCTGCGCCAAGCCCAAGTTGCCGCATTTAGCGTACATGTCTATCAAAGCACTACTAGCGAAGAGATCCAGCTCGAACCCGCCTCTCACCATGAAGCCGTGCAGCTCCTTCCCATGGCGAAGAGACGACAAACTCGCGCAAGCGGATAACGCTGCTGATATACTCACACAATCGTATCTCGCCCCCTCTTCCAATCCCATCTCCCGGAAAATATCTAGTGCCATCTCCGGCTTCCCATTCTGGCAACAATTCATGATGATCGAGTTCCAACACACGGAATCGCGTTCTAGGGTTCTCTCAAACACCCGGTGGCCAAGATCCAGCCTCCCACATTTAGCATACATGTCCGTTAACGCGCTTGCAATGTAACATCTTCCTTCAAGCCCTCGCCTAATGATGCTACCGTGCAGCTCTTTCCCTAACGCTAAGGCCATCGAGCCTGCACAAGCCGGTAGAGTGCTTGCAAACGTGACAGCATTAGGCGTCATTTTCCTCTCAACCAAGCACCGGAAAATCTCCAGAGCATCGCTATTCATCCCATTGAGAGCAAAGCCTGAGATCATCGCAGTGCAGATGACAATGTCCATAGCAGGGCTCTGTTCAAAGACCTTCCGCGCCATATCCGCACTCTTGCACTTGAAATACATATCTATAAGCGCATTCGTCAAGAACAAATCAAGAAACACCGCGTTTCTAACAATGTAGCCGTGAATCTCCTTCCCTAAGTCCAGATGCCCTAATTCCGGAACCAAAGGGAGCAAGCTTGCAAAAGTGACAGAGTCTGGTTTGACATCCGAGCGAATCAATCTACTAAACAAATCAAGAGCCTCGTCCATGAGCCCGTTCTGGACATATCCTCCGATCATACTATTCCACGCGACAATATTATCCTGCACGACGTGATCAAACAGCCTCCTTGCCTCAGAGAAGCAACGACCCTTTGCATACAACGCAACCAACGTGTTAGCCACCGAAGACTGCATCTCGAAGCCACACCTGATAACCAAACCATGAAGCTGAGCTCCCAAATTCAACATCGATTTCGAGCCACACTGTTTAAGAAGACAAGTATACGTCACAGCATTAGGCTCAACTTCAGCCCTCCTCATTTCCTCAAACAATTCAACCAATTCACCCTCCAAACCCTCGAATTTCAAGTAACCGTTTAGCATTACGTTCCACAACACCACATCTCTGTGAGGCAATTTATCAAACACCTTCCGCGCATCACCCAAACAATCATTTTCCGCATAAAAACCAACCAAAGCACTGCCCACATACACATCCAGCTCAAATCCCAAATCTTTCACCATCCGATGCACAAATTTCACCAAACCAACAGCACGAAGACCGCTGCAAGCTTTGATTAAATAAGGGAAAGTGTATTTATCAGGATCGGTGCCGCTGCTGAGCATCTTGAAATAGAGCAAAACCCCCAAATCGAAGCGACCCATCTGCGTAAACCCTCGAATCATCCAATTCCAAGGGGAGGCATACCGCAGATTGAGCTGCCAGAATAGCTTCTTGGCATCGGAATAGCTGCTGCACGAGATATAAACGCCCAAAATCCTCGTCCCCAAAATTCCCTTGTTGAGGAGTCCATTAACTGTGAATTGGGCGTGTATTTGTTGAAGAACGGAGGGGGATTGAGAGGGATTCTTCTGCTCTAGCAGCGGCGCGATGTGGGATGCCAAAACCTCCTGTGTGTAAGGAAAATTGTGCGATTGTTTTGCTGAATGGAGTAATCGGTTAAGAAGCAATGAATCTCGCGATAAAATTGACGAAAATCCTATTCGACATTGATGCGTTAATCGCATTACTTACTAGTTTTCTTAATTTCATGCAGCGATTTTTTCTCACTTCGAAGAAGGAACAAATTCGGCTGATTTTGAAAAAGAATTTATACTAGTTGTTTTTTGTTTAGAAAAAATGGCGTCTTGAACCTTTCCCGCTATGTCGGACCAATTAAGAGGATCAGCAATGGTGTCCGTTCCGGCGAAATTTCGACCTGTGTGCCGGAATTTCGTGGCGGACATCCGCCATGGTGCATGGTAGGCACGGATACGGAGTTCCGTCGAGGACACCACAGTTCCGCGGAATTCCCGTTAATTGCATTAAATGTTTTTTTTAAAATTTCTATAAATACGTCCCGTTGCACTTCATTTCATTCGCACCACTTGTATTAACGAGTATCTCTCTCTCTAAAAATACCTTTCTTTCGAAGAACAATGGAGCACCACGATAGCGATTCCCCCTCCACTAGCGAGTCACCGGCGCCTTATTTTCCCGTCGGCGAGAGTGCTGGAATGCCAGGGATGATGCCCCAATCTCAAATGCCATCGGGAATGATGCCCGGGTACTACAACATGTACTCGCAGTGGTATGGGATGATGCCCTAGATGCCCGGGGCGAGTGCTGGAATGCCGGGGATGATGCCCAGAATGTCAGGAATGATGCCGGGAATGATGCCCCAAATGTCGGGGATGATGATGCCCGGGATGATGCAGGGATCGCATGTCGCTGCGGGGGGAGTAGGCAGGGGGTCCCCCAATCGCCGGAGGACAACGTCTATCGGTCCTATATGGATTTACTGTCGATGGACAACCCGACGAGTTCTCCTCTCGAGACTCAGTTCATTGGCAATGACACGTTCTCGCTAGAGGAGTTGGGGCTTTCTCCGATCCGGGATTCTCCCACCAACGCACCACCGGCGACAGTGAGGAGGGGGAGGACATGGCGAGGGGGGGCAGGGGACGGGGCGTCCCGATCTACGGTGGTGAGGAGGGGGCCGCTGAGGTGGGGGAGGATCCAACGGGAACAGGAGGACCATCTGGATCATGGACGAGTGAGTCGCGCTGCCAAAGGCGTGGATCAGTGTAGTGGAGGATCCTTACGTCGGGGCGAACCAGCACATCGACCGGATGTGGTAGCGCATTAGCCAAAGCTACCTCCAGTTCAAACCGCCAGGTGGGAAGCCTCACAACGGAGAGCAATGCCGGAAACAGTGGGATCGGCTGAAGAGGCAGCTTAGCCGATTTGCCGGCATTTACACAAACAACCTCCGCTCGGCAACCAGCGGCATGTCTGCCGAGGATGTGAAGCTGCTGTCTCATCAGCAGGACACTCAGTTGGGCTTCGGGGAATTCAAATATTGGGCGGTGTATCTTGTCGTGCAGTCTTCGGCCAAGTTCACTGCGGGTGTTGAATATGGCTGGCCGAAGCGGACGAAGATCAGCGACTCCGGAGAGTACAATAGCAGTGCCGGTTCCGCGGAACTCCCCCCGCCGAGGCAGAGTTCCCGACACCCACATCGTCGGCCTGCCGCCGTCGCCCGGTTAGGCAAAATCCGCGGCACGGATGGCGAGGGAAAGCACCAGCGGATCTGCCGAGGCTCAATCGGCAGCACCAGCCCTAAACGATCCCGAGAACCCCTCATTCGCCGGCATCGTGGCACATGAAACCTTGTTACGTGCAATGGTTGAATGGCGCCAATCGAACGACCCCATTACAAGCGGTCGCTTAAACCCCTCATCAACAGTATGCGGCGCGATTTGGGGTGCGGAGACATGTCGGACGGTGACGGCGAGGGGGTGGCGGCGACGGGGAAGGCGGGGGGATGGCGGCGGCAACGGGGAATCCGAGGAGTGAGAAGCCGATTTTTATTTTAATAATGTAATTTTTTTTGTAATTATGTATTTTTTTTATAATGAAGTATGTTTTTTTAAATAAAGTGGTTGCATTTTCTCCGTATTCGTGTCGACTATTTAATTCCGTAAATTTCTTACTTCCGGAAATTGTTTAATTTGTGAATTTGTGATTTTTTTAATTGTGGGAAGTCCTTCGGGATGTCCTTGGGGATGTCCGCCACTGTGCAGTGGGAATTCCTTTTGATGTGGCAGTGCAGTGGGAAGTCCGTATGACGTGACATGAGGCGTTTTTGGGAATTCCGCGGGGAATTCCGCGCCACTGCTGATGCTCTAAAAATCTAATACATCCGACGCTCGCGCTCAAATAGCATAATTTTTTCATCCAATCATTTTTTCTTTTTAAAATTTTTTATCACATTTTTAAAAATTAATGAATTACCAAAATTTAGCAAATATGACACTTTGTTCTTTTTTTTGTTAATTTGTTACACTTGGTTGCAATTTTAATTTGAAAATTAAAACGTTTAATATTGTCATAGTTTTGATTTTGGCTTTAAAATTTCCTGATTTTGCAGAATAAATTGTCACTGGAACTGAGATACTTCTAGAACGTAAAACATCGAGTTAGTTTTGCAATTACCATAAGATTGTGACATTTTTGTGAAACATTAAAACGAGAAGACAAAATTGAACATTTATCCTTAAATTTACATCTGACTCAGAAGTTGTTGTACTTGTATCACTAATGTAAGCACGAGAGCAATTAGCAAAGAGATGACTGTGAAAGGTGATATTGTATGATTCTCTTTCAACCATTTACTACAACGAAGCAATACAAAACGGAAGAACTAAGAAATGTGCAAAATTACACTATAATAAAAGTTCTCTTTCAACCATATACTACAACGACCGCAGATTGAGTTCTGTTGAGCAGCATTTCACGTGCATCGATGGGGAAACCCGTGAGGAATACGACGGATTCGATCCAGCTCATCTCTCTGTAGTCTTCTCTCATTAACCCTAACTCGGGGAAGCTCTTCTGCATCAACGGAAGCAATAAGTCGATTTTTCCAAGGAATAGTGAGTTGAATATAGCTCGAATCGTTTTGTTCCATCCTTCTACGTTGGAGCTAAGATTCTCCGGTACTAGGATGACTCTCACGAACAAATCATCGACGAATTCGGGCGCGATGGATTGCCATTTGTTAATTAATTGGGTAATGTTTTGCTCCAGAGTCCTGCCGGCATTGAAAACAGTGACGGTTTCCGGAACATCCACAAGTTGTACCTTCCAGGTAGTGATCACACTGAAACTGGAGCCCCCGCCGCCTCTGATGGCCCAGAACAGATCCTCGCCCATTGATTTCATGTCTAGGATTCTGCTGTTGACGTCCACTATTCTAGCATCGATGACTTGGTCTGCGGCCAGGCCGTATTTTCTCAGTAGTATGCCATAGCCGCCGCTGCTAAAGTGGCCGCCATTCCAACGCAAACAGTCGGGCATACTCCGGCCGGAAACCCTAGAACCGGGCTTTTCTTGGCGATCCTGTAATATAGAGAACCAATGGTTGCGCCTGCTCCGACCCATGCAGTCTTCTCCGCAGCGTCGACTGTGATTTCCTCGAGATTTATCAAATCAAGGATCACGAACGGGACTTTTGCGACGTCCGATAGTCCCTCGTAGTCATGGCCTCCGCTTCGGGTTCTGATTTGAAGGCCCCCGACTTTGGCGCAGTGGATGACGGGAGGGATTTGAGATTCGTGCTCTGGTCGAACGATGACGGCCGGTTTCGGAGTGGAATCGGAGATGAATCTTAAGCTTTGGATGGATGATCGGAGGATGGAAGAGTAGGATGAGTTCGAAGGGGTGTAAACATTGCTTGAAATCGAAGAATAGTCGTTGAATTTTTGGGTTAGACATTCAACAAAATCTTAGTGCTTATCCGCAGCAGAAGATGCTTGTAAACACAAGGAGATGAGAAAAAAGAAATTTGGATATGTTTGGAATCTTCATCATTGAGGGGGCTGATCTGATGTGCGAAGAGAGAGAGAAGACATAAGTGGGAACATAGAATGCATCAGCTTATAAATTTATAATGACTCACATTTAGTTTTATGTTAATGACTCAACATTATTCTATAATTTCATTTTGTAATATATTAAAATTAAATTTTCTCGTGAACTATTGATGTAGTTTACACCGATAATGCCAAAAACGTCGAATTTGTTGGAATGACTTGAAATTCGCACGGAGACTTGAAACTTGAAATTCGCACGGTGCAAATTTCAAGTCATTCTGTCACAATCGTTGTTTTCAGCATAGTCGCTATCGTCTGCTACATAGCATTAGTATAATTTTGGTGAACGGCCCGAAATGGTAAAACTTGTCTATTTTTTGTGGACATATATAGTGTTTGATTTTATAAAAGAAAGTGGTAGAAAAAATTAGTGAAATATGGTCATACTTTTATATATTGATTTTACAATAAAATGTTGGTGAAGTGAGGTAGTGAAATATGAGGTCCACTTGCTAAATATAATAAAAGTGAAATGAGATATTTATAAGCAGACGACTAAAAAATGAAAATGAGACATTTAATGACACACATATAATATCTATAGTATTAATTATAACCCCTGTATAGAAGCATTTCATGAAAGAAAATGCAAGTAAACTTGTAAAAGAATTTACATTCACATTTGGATCGAAAGTTGTGACTAAAGCAAACTTACATATTTTGTTACAGTGATCAATTTTTTTTTTCTAGTATTGCAAACGGAATTTAAATACAGTAATATTTTTAGAAACAATTCCATCTAATTAAGTTTTGCTTTACTTTATCAGAGCAAACAAAACTTATAAAAGGCAAAACTGACCAAATGGTTGGGTAAAATTTGATGCGTATACTCTTAAGCTATACTAATTCAATTTATGGTTAGTGATAGTTTAATGAGCTTTACTAATTATACTATTATAGACACAAAATTCTTACCACTATTTTTAATAGTAAAAATACAAATCGAGGATCACAAACGTCGCGACGTATGATTGTCCCTCATAGTCATGGCCTCCGCTTCAAGTTCTGATTCGAAGCTCCCCGGCTTTGGCGCAATGGACGACAGGAGGGATTTGAGATTCGTGCTCCGGTTGAAAACACAAAATTTAATACCAATCAATAATCGAAAGACCAAAGAAGATATTCACTTCTTGTCTAAATAACTTCACCGAAAAAACCAAGTCTAGTCACTACACCTAGATTAATTAACGGGATTAATTAGTTAGAGATAAATCACACGCAAGTATCCACATATAATAATTTATTTATAATATAGTACACAACATTAAGAACACATACATATTACAAACTTGGTCTTAAAATATAGTAGTACTAGTTGCTAATTCTCCATAGCTAGAGCTGCCATACATAGGCAAAATCTAGCCAAACATATACACATAATTTTAATTGCTATTTTAGTTATTCATAACGTGGTAGTTTATTTAGCTAATGATGGAAGTATAATAAAGGAGTGAGGGATGTAAGTATAAGCGAATATTTATTGGTGGTGACACTTCTTTCGTAATTTATTTGGAACGTGGTGGTGAACATAATTTTGGAACTTTTAGGCAAATATACGAGGGTGGTGGAGGTGAAGGAGGGGGTGGAGGGGGTGATGGTGGTGGAGGTGGAGGGGGTGATGGTTGTGAACATAATTTTGGATATTTTAGGCAAATATATGAGGGTGGTGGAGGTGAGGGAGGGGGTGGAGGGGGTGAGGGAGGTGGAGGTGGAGGGGGTGATGGCTGTGAACATAATTTTGGATATTTTAGGCAAATATATGAGGGTGGTGGAGGTGAGGGAGGGGGTGGAGGGGGTGAGGGAGGAGGAGGTGGAGGGGGTGATGGTTGTGAACATAATTTTGGATATTTTAGGCAAATATATGCGGGAGGTGGAGGTGAGGGAGGGGGTGGAGGGGGTGATGGTGGCGGTGGTGGAGGAGAGGGAGGTGGTAGACATAGTCTTGGAAAATATATGCAAAGACGAGATACGGGTGGAGGTGGAGGTGGAGGTGGAGGTGGTGGTGGTGGTGGTGGACATCGTCTTGGATATAATTTGCAAAAACGAGATATGGGTGGAGGGGGTGATGGGGGTGGCGGAGGAGATTGACAAATTTTTGGTGAAAGAGGTCTAGGCAAGGGAGGTAGATTTGTTGGATATAAATAGCAAAAAGGTGGAGGGGGCGGAGGCGGAGATGGAGGTGGAGGCGGAGACGGAGGTGGTGGTGGAGGCGATCGTCGAGGAGGTGGTGGAGTTAGGCAAAAGATGGTGGGAAAGGAAATGAATATGGAAGTGAGAGCTACCACAATTAACAACTTGAGCTCCATATTGAACTCTATGCTTCTAATATTTTGATTTGTTTGATTGAAGATTGTTATGAAATGTGATCAATATATATAGGCACGTAGTGGTTTCGGTTGAGAACTATCTTAAAATAAGAACTTATCCGTCGGTGTATAAATCATGTCAGCACAAAACATATCAACAACTGATATATTTTGTGCTGCGAATTGATATGTTTTGTGGCTACCAATCGCTAAGTTCTTAAGTTTTAATTTTAAGATAATTTTATATGATATGTTTCCTATAAATGCATTTATTGAAGTGTGATCCTTTGCTAACTATCTTAAGTTGTTAACTCGTCAATGCAGTGTATTAAAAATACATGTTAACATGATCATCAACATATATACATAGTTATGTTCAAAATGTCAACACGATCAATTAAAATATCAACACTGATGAGATATATATGACTTTTCAACTACTATGCAAGTTGAATGCATTCCATTAACTAACATATATAGTCATGAATATAAATGCAGATGTGCGTTATAATGTTAACTTTTCTTAAATTGCTAACTTGTTAACTCATCAACACAGTGTATTCAAAATGTCAACATGATCACATTAAAATGTCAACATAAATTTGAATACACTGCGTTGATGAGTTAACAAGTTAATAATTTAAGAAAAGTTAACATTATAACGCACCTCTGCATTTATATTCATGACTATATATGTTAGTTAATGGAATGCATTCAACTTGCATAGTAGTTGACAAGTCATATAAATCTCATCAATTATTAAGTTAGGTCATTTCATATTTTTTACAGTGAGTACACTAAAAATTGTAGTAGTACAACGTTATATGATAGCGTTGTGAGTACTATATATTTTTAATCGCTTTTATATTGTTGTTTATATTTAGATGACATATTCTCTTCCATTTGAAAATGTGCCACCTAAAAAAGTTTCAATCAAAACTTTTAAACAGCAAAATGTAAACGTTTTTAGATTTTAATACTCTTTCCGTTCATGATTTATCGTTTCACTTTGATTCGATGCAAGTTCTTAGAAATGTATAAAAAAGTGGAGGAAAGAGTTAATGGAATGCATGTCTCACTCTTATGACTATTAATTTTATAATTGAATGTGCTACGTGAATGTAATAAGTTAGTGGAGAGAGTCAGGTGAGGTCTACTTATCAAAATGAAAAAAAGCAAATGTGGATATAATTTCAGGTCAAAATGACAAATATAGACATTATTTAATAGTCAGAAGGAATATATTATTACTGAAGTTAAAATGTTGCATACACTAATTTGATTAATAAACATAGTTAATATACATAATACACTAATAACTTCTCCAATACATTGATATCGGTTAACACTAATACATTGATATCAGTTAACATCACAGAACATATGAAATATCTCTGATACATTAATATCAGTGTCATGTGTATCTCATCATTAATTAAGTTAGGCCATTTTACTGTTTACAGTTTACTTCCATTTCATATTATTTACAGTTTACTTAATGTTAGGCAGGAGAGTAGACTAAAAAAATTGTTTGTGAATTACTATAAATTTTTATTCGCTTATGCTTTACAGATATTGTTATTTATATTTTGATGACATACTCTCTTCCATTTGAATATGTACCTCCTAAAAAAAATTCCATCAAAATTTTAAAACAGCAAATCTATACGTTTAATACTAGCATTTATCACTTGAATATTTGTGAATCAACTTTATGTAGATTCTATTTTTTACCATCATTTCTCAATTGAAGAAGAAACAGCGCGCCGAGAACTTATTTTCTCAGCTTGTTGGGCTGAATGAAAATTCAAGAAAATCTAATTGGGCCATCCCAAAAGTTGGGCTCACAAAAGAAATTAATTTTGTGTAATAGGCTTCTCAAGCAAGATTGGGCTCAAACAAAATGAATTAGAATTCTTGATCGACCGTAAACATCCATAAAACTCATCTCGTTTCTTCGATTGCAATCGCATCTCTCGCGTTGGTCGCATAGTCAAGTGAAAAAATTTGAGCTCTTGATTAATAACTCTATTAATTGACGAAAAGACCTGTTGGGATTTACGCACACAAGGCTTTCACACACTCAAGAAGATCACACACACACTCACTGTTGTATGAGATCACACACTGCAGAAACACACACGCTCACACTTTGAGTATTGAAGATGATAATCTTGGAGAGAAACTGGAAAACTCTTTATTGATTAAACTACTCTAACTACATACACGGTTATGAGCTATTTAAAGCTCTACAAACAAGTAGCAACTGCTACTAACTAACTACAACAAGGATCAAGAAAACAATAAGAATAACCGCTACACCTCGGCTAACTAACTGCTTCTTCCTTCTCGGCTCAGACCGAACTGGTTGCTTCTTCCTTCTCGGCTCAATACCGAACTCCCTTCTCGGCTCAAGACCGAACTCTCTTCTCGGCTCATTCCAGCTCAAAGCCGAGCTTCCTTACCGAGCTTCCTTACCGAGCTTCCTTACCGAGCTCCCTTCTAGCTGAGCTTACCGAACTCCTTTCTAGCCGAGCTTACCGAACTCCTTTCTAGCCGAGCTTACCGACTTCTGCCTTCTTCTTCCAACTGAAATGAGCACTCCATTATTACAATTCTCCACCTGAGGGCTCATCTCAGTTCTTGCACAAACATTGATCAACTTCTTGCAATGATCAAACTTGTCTCTATCCTTATCAGTGGTCTCAATCTTTCTTTTAAACAACCACTTACAGCTTACCAGCCTCCTTTCCTTACCATCTGTACTCAGCTTGGATTTGTCCACCAAAATCCATGTTTTGTTCTTGAGTAAAGACTCTATTTCCTCATTCATGGCTTCAATCCATCTTTCTCTATCTTTACTCTGCATAGCTTCTTTATATGTGAGTGGATCTGCGCCATCAATACTTTCAGCTGCACACAGAGCATAATACACAACATCAGAGAACTTTGTTGGTGGCCTTGTTTCTCTTCTAACTCTGTCCCTTGCAAGCTGATAGTCTCTGATAGAGTCTGATATAGACTCACCAGCCTGGTTGCCCTGAGTTGGAGCCTCTTCTTTATCTGAATCAGACTCACTCCCTGAGTCAATAACTCCACCTGCTCCTAGGCCAACCCCCACAGGCTCCACCTTGAAGAAATCACCCTCATCTTCACTGGAGTCCAGCTTATCTTTCAGGTATGGCATCTGATCCTCCAAGAACACCACATCCCTACTCACCAAGACCTTCTGCTTACCGGGCTCAATACACCAGAGCCTATACCCCTTAACACCCCTCTGATACCCCAACATAATACATTTCAGAGTCCTAGCTTCAAGCTTGCTTTGCCTAGCATGAGCATAGGCCACACACCCAAACACCTTGTACTTTGAGTAGTCACTATGAGCTCCATACCACATGTAATCAGGAGTTTCAGATTTCAGGGCAGTAGATGGGCATTTATTGATGAGATAGGCTGCTGTATACACAGCCTCACCCCAGAACCTGCTGCTCAAACCAGAACCAAGAAGTAGGCACCTCACCCTCTCTAGGATTGTCCTATTCATCCTCTCCACAACACCATTTTGCTGAGGATTACCAGGAACAGTCCTATGCCTCTTCATACCCTTCTCTTTACAAAACAGATCAAACTCCGTAGACAAGAACTCTAGGCCATTGTCTGTTCTTAAGCATTTAACACTTCTACCCTTCTCTAGCTCAACCTCCTTACACCATATCTTGAACTTTGTGAGTGTTTCAGATTTTTCTTTAAGAATATATACCCACAACTTCCTTGTATAGTCATCAATGATAGCTAGATAATACTTTCCTCCACCAATTGAACACACCGGTGAAGGCCCCCAAAGATCACTATGTATGTAGTCTAAAGGGGCTGTAGAAGAGTGAATACCTGTAGGATAGGGTGCCTTCTTAGCCTTTCCAAGTATACACTGCTCACAGGGGTTCATCTTGTTGAAATCTCCAGAGATCAGACCCTTCTTGATGAGTTCTTTCAAGCTTCCTTCAGCTGGGTGGCCCAATCTCTTGTGCCATAGCATTATGGAATCATCTGACACTGCATTGCTTTCTCCATCAACAGCCTTAGCCTTCAGATAATAGAGAATATGCTCTCTGTCAGCCTCCATCATCACTGCATCTCCAGATTTAACAAACAATTTTCCTTGACTCATCAATATGGTGAACCCTTTCTGCTCCAGCATTCCCAATGAGATGAGATTCCTCTTCACTTCTGGAATATACCTCACCCCAGTTAGGATCTTTATAGAGCCATCTTGTAGGCTTAGCTTTACCTTCCCTATTCCTCTGATCTGACAAATGTGATTATTACCCAGCACCACAGTGCCGGCTGCTTCTTGAAGGTCATGAAACCAGCTCCTATTTGGGCACATATGGAAGCTGCACCCTGAGTCCATAATCCACCTATGACTGACCCCACTGTCACTAATATTCATGAGTTGAGCCGGGGGATCAGCACTCTCCACACAATCAGATTGGTTGTGTCCCTCAGAGGCTATCTTTCTCTTCCATGCATGACAATCTTTCTTCAAATGTCCAGGTTTCTTGCACCAATAGCAAGCTCTGGTTTCCTTCTGAGCATCAGAACTTGAGGGTTTAGAGCCCTCAAACTTCTTCTTGAAGTTCTGCTTCTTGAACTTCTTCACATTCAAGGCCTCTGCAGCTTGAACATTGGAGCTTGCAGAGCCTCTGTTGGCTGTCTTCTGGAGTTCTTTGGCCATCAAGGCTGAATAGACTTCTGCATAGGTGATAGGTTTATCTCTTCCATAGATAATTGCATCACTTAGCTGGTCATACGAGCTAGGCAAGGCATTCAATGTGAGAATGGCCTTATCCTCATCTGAAATCTTGACATCAACAGATCCCAGGTCATCAATGATCTTGTTGAACTCCTCTAGCTGCTCAATGATGGACCTATCTCCAGAAAAACTATAGGCATACAACCTCTTCTTGAGATACAGCCGGTTAGCCAAGGATTTGGCCAAGTAAACTTCATCTAACTTGTCCAAGATCTCCACCGCAGTCTTGGCTTCTTGAACTTCCCTCAAGACCTTATCTCCAAGGCACAGAATCACTGCAGAATGTGCCTTGAGCTGCATCTCCTCCATCTTTGCCTGAGCTTTATCATCAAGCACTGGAGCCTTTCCTTTCTCCTCTGGTTTTGCAAGAACTGCGGCCAAGCCTTGTTGAATCAAAACCGCCTTCATCTTCATCTTCCACAGGCTATAATCATTCTTGCCTGTGAACTTTTCTGCATCAAGCCTTGCTGCCATCTCTGAAACCGTTTGATCCTCTGCAAATCAGCTTCAATATCCCTTTCCCACAGACGGCGCCACTTGTTGGGATTTACGCACACAAGGCTTTCACACACTCAAGAAGATCACACACACACTCACTGTTGTATGAGATCACACACTGCAGAAACACACACACTCACACTTTGAGTATTGAAGATGATAATCTTGGAGAGAAACTGGAAAACTCTTTATTGATTAAACTACTCTAACTACATACACGGTTATGAGCTATTTAAAGCTCTACAAACAAGTAGCAACTGCTACTAACTAACTACAACAAGGATCAAGAAAACAAGAAGAATAACCGCTACACCTCGGCTAACTAACTGCTTCTTCCTTCTCGGCTCAGACCGAACTGGTTGCTTCTTCCTTCTCGGCTCAATACCGAACTCCCTTCTCGGCTCAAGACCGAACTCTCTTCTCGGCTCATTCCAGCTCAAAGCCGAGCTTCCTTACCGAGCTTCCTTACCGAGCTCCCTTCTAGCTGAGCTTACCGAACTCCTTTCTAGCCGAGCTTACCGAACTCCTTTCTAGCCGAGCTTACCGACTTCTGCCTTCTTCTTCCAACTGAAATGAGCACTCCATTATTACAAGACCAAAGGCAAAAAAAAAGGTTCAAATTTTTGATGTCCTTTCGAGAGCAACTGAAAGATAGAAAAAATCGGGGTGTTGCACATATATACTTATTTTAGTCAAATTTTGCCATTTATGGGCATTATCAGTTTATCACATTAGTCAAATTTTGTCATTTATGGGTCATTAACACAGTTATTTGGACATTCATACTGTTACATGGGTATATTTGTCATTAGGTCATTATCACAAGGGCATTACAGGGGTATATTTGTCATTGATCGGTTATAATATTTGAATTAGGAAGTAGTACTGGAAAATAGAGAATGATTCACATGCATAGTAACATGAGATCATCATCATAACAATTATCAAACACAAGCAACAAATCATGCAACAAGTAAATTAATTTATAATTATCGCGTTAACTCTGCAAACGTGTCATAATCCGCTCGAACAAACTCACTAGCCCTTTTCTCTGTATTGTTCATTGCTATCATCAACAACGGAAACATAATCCGCTCTGAAATGTTTACGCTGTTGTTGTTGGTGGTGCTGGTGTTGGTGTTGGTGTTGGTGTTGGTGTTGTTGCTTCTTCGAAGAATTTTGATTGAACCAATGAAATTCAAGCTCTTGATAAAATAGTTTGATCATCAATACATTTATTATCAATCCAAATGTTACACAATGCCACATTATTACATAAGCTTTCTCACATAACAAAGTATTAAAAAAGTTAAATGATTATGGAGCACTCTATCAAAATGCTTTTCTATATCTTCATTGTTTTATTACGAAGTGTAATTTCTTAGTTGTATAAATATAAGTGGAATTCATTCCTTTAATTTGCCTTGAAAAAGTTTAATTTGGGTGATTTTTCTAAATAACTTCAACAAAGCATCCATACCGCAGATAATAATTTATTTATTCATAATATATAACATAGAGAACACAGTACATATTACAAACTTGATCTTGAAATATAGTTGCTCATTTTCTATAACTAGAGTTGCCGTATATAGGCAAAATATAGCCATCTATTTTTCTTAAACAAGATTGTATAGAGGCAAACACATACATGCAATATTAATTGCTACGAGTAGTATTTTATTTATTCATAAGGTGGTAGTTTATTTAGGTGATATTAATGGAAGTGTAGTAAAGGAGTGAGGGATGTTTATTTGTATAAGTGAACATTTATTGGTGGTGGTGATACTTTTTCCTAATTTATTAGAGAAGACAGAATTGTTGAAAGAGTTGTGGAGCGAATTGTCGAAGGAATATGCAAATAGGAGAGTTGGCCGGAAGCAGCTGAGACGGAGGTGGTGGTGGGCCTAGAGGCGGAGATGGTGGTGGAGGGGAAGAAGGGGGTGGAGAGCGTGGAGGTGGAGGTGGAGGAGAAGGCGGAGGTGGAGGTGGTGGAGAAGGTGGCGGTGGTGGTGGAGAAGGCGGTGGTGGAGAGGGAGGAGGAGGAGGAGGGGGCGATGGTGGTGGTGGAGAGGGAGGAGGAGGAGGGGGCGATGGCGGTGGTGGAGAGGGTGGGGGAGGAGATGGAGGTGGTGGAGAGGGTGGGGGTGATCGTAGCGGTGGTGGTGGAGATCGACAGAAGATGTTTAAGCCCGGGACCGGGATGCATACGGTGGCGGAAGTGGTGGAGATGAAGATGGAAGTGAGAGCCAACACAAGTAACAACTTATTGAGCCCCATATTCATGAGCTCTATGTTATTATTAATATTTAGATGTGTTTGAATGAAAATTGTTATGAAATGTGATCATATTTATAGGCATCCATATTTGTGACTATGTCAACTAATGGAATATATGCATTCAATTATTTGTATAATAGTTGCTACATGTCATATACTATTTCTCATCAATTATTGAGTTAGTCCATTTCAAATTATTTACTGTTTACTTCCATTTTATATTAGTTACTACAGTTTACATATTCCATTTATAGTAAGTTACTTCATGTTAGGCAGGAGTAGACTACAAAATGTAGTATTTGTGATTAACGAAAAATCCCTTATCGAGGGAAACGACAGGGTGGTTGCGAAAGGTGGTGAAGTCGGATTCAGGTGACTGCAGCGGTGCTCCTTCGCAGAGATCTTCTCCGTTGAGCAGATTAGCACGTTTGAGAGGAACAAAATAACAACACTTGCATGTATAGAAAAAGAGGCAAAATAAATACACAATAATATTTATGATTTCTTCGTGGATTTCCAATTATAAAATATTCAATACATATCTATACAATATTCAATACATATGTATTGGTTAAATCTTGTAAAGGTGATTATGAGGTCATAGATGGGGATGGTGATGAGGATGGCGGAGACGAAGAACACCAAGGTGAGTGCATGTTGGGAGACGGCGCTGGTGATAAATGCGATGAAGGAGGCGTTTGATTTGATCATGGTTGTTGCGATTAAGTTAATGCAATGATTTGCCGAAGCTTGGTCCATAATCTCACTTCCTCTCTCAATTTTGGTAATTCCTCTTTTGTCAAATTCGTTAATTCGATAGGTTTTTTTTGTCTTTTACATGATTTAACAGTGGAATATTGCAGATATTAATTATTTCATGTACTTATTATTGATCTATATTTATTGTATACATTTTTATTTATTATTTTTATATAACAATAGTATTTCTAATTTTATTTAATTAATTTACAGTTTAAAATAATATTTTGAAAACATTTTAATCCGTGCATAGCACGGGCGTAATACTAGTTTATATAATGTGTGAGGACAAAAAAAATATATCATAAATATCATATCCTAATACAGGGTCCTTACACCCCTTTAGTGTTATACTAGTTTAAAGTCTAATTTTGCTATTTATATGTGTAAACATAAAAAAAATAATATTAAAATTGAAATGAAAAATGGATAATAGATAGGGCTAAGGGGTATGCTGATGTGGCACCCACTAGGGCACCCACATTGAGTCATATTCATTTTTGGGACATCCCAACAAAGTTGAGTCATTTCACTTTTTGACAAAAAAACAAAACATCTAATCACTCTTTCTTTATTTCATTATCTACTTTACTCTCTCTTTATCTCTCTTACTTTTTTCTCTTTCATATTTTATTTTTACTTTCATTTAATCTATTCAACCCAATTTTTTAATCTTCGGGCCCAAAGTTTTGTATTCCCTCCGTCCCAACTAAGTTGGTACAAACTTTTGGGCAGAGAGATTAAGAAATTGTGTTGAATAGATTAAATGAAAATAAAATAAAATAGGAAAGAGAAAAAAATATGAGAGATAAAGGAAGAGTAAAGTAGATAGTGAAATAAAATAAAAATGATTGAATGTTTTGTTTTTAGTCAAAAAGGGAAATGACTCAACTTTGTTGGGACTTTTCAAAAACGAATACGACTCAACTTAGTTGGGAGTGACACGAAATTTGAGTCATTTATATTTTTATGAAGATGATCCCTTCTTTGAGCGACACGAAATTTTATGCAATTTTATTTTGTGTGTTAAATAGATAGAATAGAGCAAGTGAGAGTGAAAAATAGAGATAAAAGTATTTATATTTTTAGTAATTGGTCATCTTGAGTGAGACAAACTAAAAGAAATCGTCTTTAATACGACAGAGGGAGTACTCTAATTATGAAAAACTAATTTTATTTTATTTTATAATTATTAAAAATTATTTAGGTATTATATCACTCAAAATTTGAATAATATTTGGTAGTATTATATTTTGGGTTATTTGTAAAACAATAAATATAATCTGAATTATATTTTTAAAATTAATTTGAAACTTATAATTATAAAGAAATAAAAAAATTAAGATGCATTCAATTTCTTGTTTGAATTTGAGTGTGAATTTTAATTAATATTCATTGAAATTTAAAGAGAATTACATTTCAAAATATAATAAATTATTGATTTTTAAAAGTTGTTAGTTTAATTTAAATATGAGAAATCATATAATCTAAATAAAATTTTTCCACAAAATTTTGACTGAACAATGACTTTTCCATGTTTTAATTATTCAACGTATTCTATATTACCAATAAAATAGTATGCAATTTATTGATTAAAACTTGAATAGAGTTTGGAGGATTGTGTGAATTATGACCTGACACAAGAATTAAGGAATAATAACATGGAAGGACTTGGGACCTGACACGGGGCTAAGCATGCTCTTTGATACGTTGATTGTGAAGGCTGTAGACTATATTTTCCGAGTCAACAATTAACACAAAATTATTACTAATTAACTAAGATAAATCTCAGTCAAATTAATTTGTCTGAACTAATCTCACCCCTCAGATCTCAATCCAACAGCTCTGATTACAACTGCAACCCACAGTGTAACTCTTCCCACCGCCCCCTCTCCTCTCTCTCTCACTTTGCTTTCAGTCTCCTCCTCGTGCTGCCGTGCCATTCAATCCTTCCACAACCAACGTATATGTCGTTTCAGTAGAGAGAAAGAGATATCGGTGGATCTCGATTTTCTTCAACTCTTCGCGGTTTTGTGAGTGGCGACTGATTACAGAGATAGATGGGGAGGATAAAGCCTCACGCGATTTCGATGTGGATGTGCTTCGCGCTCCTTCTCCTCGTCAACGCCGTCCACTCCTTCTACCTTCCCGGCGTCGCTCCCCAGGATTTTGAGAAGGTGATTTGATTCCGCTGATTGCTCGTTTCTGTTTGTTTTGGATGTTTCTCTCGCACTTGACTGTTGATGATACTTCAATTAATCAATATCCATGTATATTTATGAGAGAGAGAGAGAGAGAGCGAGTTCTAGCTGGTAATTTGTATGTAGACAGCGGGGGATGATCGGTGTGTCTAGAGTTGCGAGTTTTTTGATTGAGCTCTGCTTTTGAGTGCATTTGTGAGTCTTCATCGCGTGTAACATGATGATGCGCAGCTTCTCCACATTCCTCAACAAAACCAAAACAAATGCCAAAACCGACCTTAAAAATCCGATTGAAACCCCAATTCCCAGTAACCGCATAAAAAACCCATCTTGTTACCTCACCGAACGATGCCCCCTGCAAAAGGTCAAGATTCGGACTTTATAAACGTAGCCCATAGTCATCTCATTCGCTCCGAATGGGATAAACTGAACAAAATATCCTCCGGTTTAACCCCATTTCGAATTAAACACATACTGCTGAAAACCCATAAAGACTATGTCATTTCTCTCGAATTCTTCAATTGGGTTGAGCTCATGAATTCCGAGCTCAACACCCTCGATGTGATTTCAATCCTTCTCCATATCTTAACCAAGAATTGCAAGTTCAAATCCGCGGAGTCGATCGTGAGAAGAACCCTTGAAACGGGCTCCTTGGATTTGAATTTTCCGAGAAAGGTATTTGAGGCTTTGGTTTACTCTTATAAGCTGTGTGAGTCTTCATCGCGTGTATTTGATGCCCTGTTCAAGACTCATGCGCATATGAAGAAGTTTAGGAATGCATCTGATTGTTTTAATTGGATGAAGGAGTATGGATTCTATCCCACTGTTGAGTCTTGTAATGCATATCTGAGTGCATTGTGCAGCTTGAGTCGTAGTGATATCGTATCATCTTTTTATAGGGAAATGCGTAGGTGCCGTATTTCTCCCAATGTTTATACTGTTAATATGGTTATAGGGGCTTATTGTAAAGCTGATAGATTGGATTTGGGAATTGAGTTATTCAAGGATATGGAAGGGATGTGGTTAGCTCCTAGTGTTGTTTCGTATAATACTTTGATTAATGGATACTGCGGTAAGGGTCTCTTGAGTAGTGCTGTGAAGCTCAAGAGTGCGATGGAGAAGTATGGTGTTCGGCCAAATGATGCTACGTATAACACGCTCATGTATGCTTTGTGCAAGGAGGGGAAAATGCATGATGCGAACAAGCTGTTGAGTGAAATGAGAAGCACGGATGTTGCTCCCACGGCTGTAACTTACAACACTCTGATCAATGGCTACAGTGAAGCTGGAAATAGTGAGATGGGAATGCGCCTCTTTGAGGAAATGTCGGTGGCTGGCGTTGATGCTGATATCTTGACTTATAATGCTGTCATTTTGGGGTTGTGTAAGCAGGGGAAGACAAAGAAAGCTGCGTTTATGGTGAAAGAACTTGATAGGAAGAAGTTGGTTCCTAATTCGTCAACCTTTGTAGCCCTCATTACCGGGCAGTGCGTGAGAAACAATCCTGATCGTGCTTTTGAGATCTACAGAAGCATGATCAGGAGTGACTGTCAGCCCAATCGAGCAACTTTTCAAGTTTTAATGTCTGCTTTTATAAAGAGTGAGGATTATGAAGGAGCAGTTAAGGTTTTGAAGGAAATGATGGAAAGAGCTATAGCTCCAGATTCAGATGCCTTGTCTTGTGTTTTGAATGGACTTGGGAAAGAGGGAGTTGTAATGGACTTGGTCAAGGAGATGAAATCTCGGCACCTTATGCCCCGAGGAATCACTAATGAAGTCTCAAGCACCTTTTAACAAAGCTTTATGGCTTGTCAGGTAGTAGTTATCATCATACAATGAATCTTTTTCTGTCAATCATGCATCATATATTTTCACGATTTTGATAGGAAATGGCAGTTCTTCGCAGCACTAGAATGGGATTATTGGAAGAGCATCGGGATATTATATGAGGTATGTTAAAGATTCACATTATTCATTCAATCTATATTAGTCAAAGTGGTATTGTTTAGACTTGTTTTATGTGTCAAATAGAACGACTTGTATGTAAATTAGTTTGTTGATTCGTTCATCTGATCCCCACACATTGTTATACTGTACTCCTCAGTTGTAATGCTCTTTGCAATTGGTTCACTGCAAGTATTCAGTAAATTATAATTACATCATTTAATTATTTAAGTTTCTACTTTGCATTACTAAATTATTTCCAAACAGTACATTTTTGAACAGATCCATTAATTTTAGTAGTAGATAATTCCACTTGATGAAAACGGGCCCAGTCTGTTTGCTAGCGCTTTCAGCTCCCTATAACCCAATCAAAAACCGGGTTGGTAACTGTCCAAATCTCAAAATTCAGCCTCAAATATTGATATTCCTGTCCCCTTCTAATCGGGGAGGGCTGATGACAGCGATGCTTCTTCTTTGGGTGTTCATGGGTATTTTTGCTGGCTATGCCTCAGCCCGTCTCTACAAGATGTTTAAAGGATCAGAGTGGAAGAAAATTACTCTTCAAACAGCTTTTATGTTCCCTGGAATCGTCTTTGCTATTTTCTTCGTTCTGAATGTGCTGATTTGGGGTGAGAAATCCTCAGGGGCTGTGCCATTCGGGACTATGTTCGTATTGGTGTTGATGTGGTTTGGGATTTCAGTTCCTCTTGTGTTTGTTGGCAGCTACGTAGGCTTTAGGAAGCCAGCCATTGAAGCTCCAGTCAAAACCAATAAAATTCCAAGGCAGCAGATACCAGAGCAGGCCTGGTATATGAACCCAGTCTTCTCAATCTTAATCGGAGGCATACTCCCGTTTGGTGCACTATTCATCGAGTTGTTCTTCATCCTGACATCTATATGGCTGCAGCAGTTCTACTACATTTTCGGTTTCCTTTTCCTCGCGTTCCTCATCCTGATCGTGACCTGTGCTGAGATCACTGTCGTGCTATGCTATTTCCAACTGTGCAGCGAGGACTGCTTGTGGTGGTGGTCTTACCTTACCTCAGGTTCCTCAGCTTTATACCTTTTCCTGTACGCAGCATTCTACTTCTTCACAAAGCTCAGCATAACAAAACCAGTCTCGGGCATCCTGTACTTTGGCTACATGTTGATTGGTTCGTATGCATTCTTCGTGCTGACTGGCACGGTTGGTTTCTTCGCCTGCTTCTGGTTCACCAAACTCATCTACTCATCGGTCAATGCACTTGTGATAAAGTACCAGATGCTGTTTCACTGTCTTCTATTAGACAAGTATTTATGAAGGTTTTTTCTTTCTTTTTATTAATAGATTGGACGAGTTGGATTCCAGACTCTCATCCCCATCTACTGCAGTTGCTACAGAAAAATGTGGCTTTAGTCTCGATGGTTTAAGCCATGGTAATCATAGAAATCCTGCTCCATCGAAGTCCTTTAAGAGAAGAATGGAGAAAGGATCTGAAGGTCTAAAATCTATTGGCCGGTCTCTTGGTTTTGGTGTATCACAAGCAGTTTTCCAAGAGGACC
The DNA here is from genome assembly GCF_004379255.2 of Salvia splendens. NCBI lineage: Eukaryota > Viridiplantae > Streptophyta > Magnoliopsida > Lamiales > Lamiaceae > Salvia > Salvia splendens. Next base: position 1,863,502 of record NC_056049.1, read on the forward strand.
TCAAGGTGTCAGAGAAGAGGATTTTTGGAAGAAGCTATTTGTGATGTCATGTATTCTGGCAGTATCAGAAAAGTGGCTGGACATAGATAGAAAATTGGCTATCACGGCTACAACATTGCGCACAGTTGTTGATGCTTTCTATCTTATTCACATGGTTCTCCAATTCCGGACTGCTTATATTGCCCCATCGTCCCGTGTGTTTGGGCGAGGTGAACTTGTAATTGATCATGGAAAAATTGCTTGAAGTGCTATTTCATCATTGATTTCCTTGCCTTCCCCTTCCACAGGTTCTAGAAATTGCCTTCTTATTTGTCTTTTGAATTGTACTACCTTATCTTTAGTCTGCTTCCTTCCCTGAAACATAAAATGGCTTTTCATTTACGGATCAGTTGGTGGAATTTTGAAAAATTATATGGATATCTACTTTCTAGTTACATTCCAGGATAGCTATAATCAATACCAGAACAAAGGTGATTAATATATAATGTTTCCTGCTATCTTTCTTGGGTTTATTTCTCCTTTTAATTTTCCTAGATTTTTTCAGTAAGGCTCCGTTTGGTACACGGAATTGGAATTGGAATTGGAATTGGAATTGAATTGGAAGAAATTGAATTCTAATTCAATTCCAAATCCTATGTTTGGTAAAGTGAAGTGATTAATATGAAATTGAATTTGAATAATTTGTGCACACACACTTCACACAAAATACACATACTATATACACACAGTACACACACTTCACTCACACTACGCAAATTTCACACACTTCACACACTACGCACACTTCACACACACAACACACATTTTACACACTACACAAATTTCATACATTTCCCGTACTAAACACATTTCACACATTTCCCGAACTAAACACATTTCACACATTACACACTACACACTTTCACACTTTACACAAATTTTACACATTTCAAGCATCTGATTTTTTGATTTTTTTTTCAGTTTTGGATTTTTTTTACGATCTGAATAAAAAAAATAAAATTTTTCAAAAGTTTAAATTGAACCAAATTTGAAATTTTGGTTTGTGAATAGTGTGTGTATTTTGTGTAAAATTTGGGTCGTGTGTGTATTTTGTGAGTAATGTGTGTAGTATGTGTAGTGTATGTAGCGTGTGTATTTTGTGTAGTGTGTGTATAGTGTGAAATGTGTGAAATTTGTGTAGTGTGTGTATTTTGTGATATGTGTGTAGTGTGTGAAATTTGTATAGTGTGTGTAGTGTGTGAAATTTGTATAGTGCGTGAAATTTGTATAGTGCGGGAAATGTGTGAAATTTGTGCAGTGTGTGAAATTTGTGCAGTGTGTGAAATGTATGTAATGCGGGAAATGTGTGAAATTTGTGTAGTGTGTGAAATGTGTGTAGCGTATGAAATGTGTGAAATTTTTGTAGTGTGTGAAATGTGTGAATTTTTGTATTGCATGTAGTGTGTAGTGTGTGAAATGTGTGTGCGTGTGTGAAATGTGTGTAGTGGGTAGTGAAACTATCTAATTTTATGACTTTCTACTTTTGATATGGAATTGTAAAATTTGGAATTATAATTCAATTTCTATACATTTTTGTGATACCAAATAATGGAATTGGAATTGGAGCCTCCAAATTCCAATTCCAATTCCAATTCCAATTCCAATTCCAATTCCATAGCTCCAATTCCATGTTCCTAAACACACCCTAAGACATCTTAGTTAGATGCATGAACTTCATAGGCTGGCTATAGCTTTTGCAGCCATGGAATCAGAGGATATTTAAGATCAGTATTTACTTGCACGTTTTAGCGTCTGAGCTTTTCAATTTCTTAATTGAAATAACTATATCTGTTTCAATGGTTCAACATTGTAGTTATTCCTTAGCTTTTTGGTTTTTTTTTATTGCTAAACATCATTATCCTGGATAAATGCAGATTGCTGTCTGGAGATTTGTGCAGAGATCAGATGTAGTGGCTACAAAGCAAGCATCATTTTTCATTATTTTGCTGCAATATATTCCTAGATTCGCCCGAATTATGGCGCTCACTTCAGAATTAAAAAGAACTTCTGATGTCTTTTTGCTGAAACTGCAGTGTCCTACTTGCTGCTGTACATGCTTTCCAGTCATGCAAGCATCCTTTTGAACTGTTGCATGGCATCTCATACCACCCCCGCATTCGAGATGTCGCTGCCCACTTCTCATTTCTTGCTCAGCCTCGTCATCTCTCTCTGCGTGGAATAGGGCCAGAGGCACAGATGCCGTCGGGTTGAAGGCTGATGAAAGAAGCTTTCGAGTGGCACTATGGTGGGGTTTGTGGGTCACCTAGATCCCCCACTGGTTTGGTTTGAAATGTCAACTGATAGTAATATATATGCAAACTAATATAGTCCTGTTTTCTAGCCAGCCAACTTTAAGAAGAGTTCTCAAACGAACATCTCCATGCATTAATTATGATCCTTTTCTTGTATTTCTCATAATTCAATATCCACGGGTTCATTTTCTAGGAACTTGATAACTTGGCAAACTCATAACAAGAAAATGATAGTACTATCAAGTGTTGAAACAGATTTTACATAGGTATAAATATGCCAATTTTGCATGTAAAACTATCGAAAATTTGGACTTCTACAATATTTCAAATCATCCTATAAATATACTTATTTTAGTCAAATTTTGTCATTTATAAGTCATTATCTCATAGTCAACTTTTGTAATTTATGGGTCATTAACACAGTTATTTGGATTATTGGATGCACGTAGGAGAAAATGTTCCCTAGAGATATTATTTGGGGTATATATTTGTCATTAGGCCATTATTATAGGGGTATATTTGTCATGATATTTTTTATCAAAAGATTTGACTTAGGTTAACATATTTCAGTGCTGGAAAATAGAGAATGATTGACATTCATAAAATAACATGAGATCATATAATACACGGGAAACAAATCATACAACAAGTAAATTTATTGATAATTGTCGCGTTAACACTTCTTCATTGCTATCATGATCAACAACGGAAACATTTATGTTGCTGTCGCTAGTGCTGGTGCTGGCGCTGGCGCCGGCGCTTCTTCGAATTAGGATTTTGATTGAACCAATGAAATTCGAGCTCTTGATAAATAATTTGATCATCAATAAATTTGTTATCCATCCAAATGTTTACAAAGCCACATTATTACATAAGTTTCTTACAGTACAGAGCATTTAAAAAATTAATTGGTTATGAATGCTTTTGTATATCTTCATTTTTGTCTTATCAAGTGTAATTTTGTAGTTATACAAATACAGAGGAATTCATTCCCTTAATTTGCCTGGAAATAGTTAGTGTGATTTTCTAATAACTTCACCAATTAAGTAATTCAATGGGATAATTAGTTAGAGATAAATCACATTGTCTACAAGACTATTTATAATATATAACATAGAGAACATAGTACATATTACAAACTTGGTCTTGAAATATAGTTGCTAATTTTCTATAGCTAGAGTTGCCGTATATAGGTAAAATCTAGCCAACTATTTTTCCTTAAACAAGATTGTATTATAGAACATATCAATTCCTAATATTGAACCAGGAACTGGTATATTCATGAATCAATGAACTGACATCGAGTAAGAAATAAATATATTTCGTAGTGACAACTGATATTAATGTATTTGCGAACTAATATGGTTACACTACAAAAAAACTCGCAATTTAGTGACGGAATTATCCGTCACTAATCAGCGAAATTTACGCACTTAACAGATTTAGTGACATATAAATTATCGACGGGTCCGTCAATAAAAAGCTTGTCGCTAAAAAATATTAGTGACGGAAAAATCTGTCACCAAAGTAACAATGACGGAAATCAAAAGTGACTGCCATGGTAAATTCGGATTAGTGATGGACTGTTTTGTCACCAATTAGTGACTAACGTTTTTCAGTCATTTATCCGTCACTAATTATTAAAATTTCTGCTGTCGTCACTAATTCCATCATTAATTTGCGTTTTTTTGTAGTGTTACGTGTCTTTAACTTTAAGAAAAGTTCTCAAATAAACCATCTCCATGTATTAATTATAGTAGTACTTATTTTCTTGTAATTCTCATAATTAAAATTCAACTTGTTCATTTTCTAAATTGTTCTATGAGCTGAGATGCATCAAAATATCGTAGAATGATGTAATATGTATGTATGCTTCAAAACACGTAGAAAATAACACTCATTAATGTGTACATTGTTCGAACAAATGCATGCTCATAGTGTTGGAGTATAATCTCACAATCACCGTTGGATGCAGCAAGCTAAAATCAATGTCATTCTCAACAGCTGCAGATTTGTTAGAGGTTGAGCTCGTTCAAGATTTTATTGAGCTCGGCATTTTATTGAGCTCGGCATCATGCAGCACTTCGGCATGTTGATGCAAACCAAGAAACGGGAAGTAGCCGTTGGAACAGTTATAACTGGTTTGTTAACTAACATCTCAAGAGAGCCGTTGGAGGATGAAGGGACTGATATAAAGCAGACGAAGGCTGCATCTGAAAAAGTTAATCAGCTACTTCGATATTCAAGAAAAGAGTCTCCAAACTATCACTTGATTAGTTCTTGGTTTTAGAATTAGATTAGAGGTGTTGAGTTCTTGGAGAGAGTTCTTGAGTAATTGTAAATCTCTGCATATTTCTCAATATACTGAATCATATTGCCTTTGGCCGTGGACGTAGATCTTACGATCGAACCACGTAAAACTCTAGTGTTCTTTCTTTTTCCGCATGGTTGTTGTTATCATCGATCTTTTGCATACTTTCATAACAAGTGGCGCCGTCTGTGGGAAACGCAATCGGAGTTGATATCGATGGCGACGACGAGGTTCGAAGCGGAGAAATTCTCGGGGAAGAATGACTTTGGTCTGTGGCAGATCAAGATGAAGGCTCTGTTGATCCAGCAAGGGCTCGATGAAGCGATCGAGCCAATTGATCCGAAGGGGAAAGAAAAAGAAGATCTCGATGAGAAGAGCGTGAGGAAGAAGGCTGAGATTGCCAAGAAAGCCCATAGCGCCATTATTCTCAATCTCACGGACAAGGTGTTGCGCGAGGTTGCGAAGGAAACCACGGCGCATGGGGTATGGACGAAGCTCGAAGCGCTGTACATGACCAAGTCGCTTGCTAATCGCCTATACATGAAGCAGCGCCTCTTTTCATACAAGATTCTTGAAGACCGACCCTTCGCAGAGCAGATTGATGATTTCAGCAAGAATCTGGATGATTTGGAGAATGTAGATGGCCCCATGAAGAATGAAGACAAGGCCATCTTGCTCTTGAATGCTCTTCCCAAAACATTCCAGCATCTTAAAGATGCAATGCTGTTTGGCCGGAATGCAGAATCTGGCATCACATATGAAGAAGTTCAGTGTGCTCTTCGATCAAAGGAGCTGGAAAAGAACTCTTCGACGACAAATGAAGGAAGTGGCAGTCAAGCCTTGAATGTAAAGGCTTTCAAAGGCAAGAAAAAGAAATTCAATCAGAATCAAAAGCCTAAGTATCAGAAGCAAAATGAGGAGAAGCGAAGCTGTCATTACTGCAAGAAACCTGGGCATCTCAAAAGGGATTGCTACTCGTGGATAAGGAAGCAAAACGAAGAGAAGGCTACCCAAAATCAGGCTGATCTTGCAGAAGACACAGATCCACCCCAGATCATGAATGTGGTGAGTGGTGGGATAGAGAGTTCTTGGATAATGGACTCCGGGTGCAGCTTCCATATTTGTTCCAACAAAGCTTGGTTTGAAAACTTTTCTGAGGCAACCGGGTCAGTAATGTTGGGGAATGATCAGATGTGCTACATCAAAGGCATTGGAGATATCAGATTGAGAGCTCATGATGGATCAACAAAACTGCTTACTCAAGTCAGGTACATTCCTGAGATTAAGAGGAATTTGATTTCACTTGGCATGCTTGAATCTAGAGGTTTCAGGTTTTCTTCTGAGAAAGGCTATATGAATGTCTCACTTAATGGAAAAATCTTGCTGATTGCTGAGAGAAGAAACAGTTTATACTATCTAGTAGCAGAAACTGTTGTTGCTTCAGTGAATCTTGCAGAGGACTCTGATATGAGTCTGTGGCACAAGAGGCTCGGCCATCTTGGAGAAAGTGGGATGAGAGAACTGATCCAGAAAGGGGTCATTCCGGCTGGAAGTGATCAGAGGTTCAAGGAATGTGAACACTGTGCTCTGGGAAAGAGCAAGAAGCTACCATACAAGGCTGGTAAACACACCTCCAAATTACCTCTTGACTATGCGCATTGTGATTTATGGGGTCCAGCTCAGCCTGCTTCTATGGGAGGAGGCAGGTATTTCATGTCGATAATAGATGATTATAGCAGAAAAGTCTGGATATACATCCTAAAGCAGAAGTCACAAGCATTTGAAAAATTCAGAGAATGGTGCACAGAGATGAAGCTGAAGAAATCCACCACTCTCAAGTGCTTGAGGACTGATAACGGGCTGGAGTTCTTATCTGAAGATTTTGAGTCTTTCTGCAAATCAAATGGGATACAAAGGCATAGGACAGTCCCGGCTAATCCGCAACAAAACGGAGTTGCTGAAAGAATGAACCGAACACTCCTCGATAGAGTCAGATGCATGCTTTATCATCAGGCTTGCCAAAGATGTTCTGGGGGGAGGCAGTGTGTACTGCTGCGGTGCTAATTAACAGTTCTCCATCATCAGCTATAGGAAATGAAATCCCAGATGTCAGATGGTATGGTGGAGATAGAGAGTACAATCAGTTCAAGGTGTTCGGTTGTAGAGCATATGCCCACTGCAAGCAGGGAAAGCTTGATGCAAGGGCTCAGAAATGTGTGATGGTTGGGTACCAACATGGAGTAAAAGGGTACAGGTTGTGGTGCACTGAAGAGGGGAACAAGAAGATAATTGTGAGCCGAGATGTGGTCTTCCATGAGCATCATATGCCATTCTTGAAGACTGAGGATCAGATGGGTGAAAGAGTATCTATTGATCAAGAAGTTCAGCATGGCCAGCCACCACCTAGTGATCCAGATGATCAGAATGGAGGTGGAGCTTCAAGTTCCCATAAAGCTTCAAGTCCACAGCAACCCCAGCAACGAGATCAGATTGATGATGATCAGAGATCACATATTATAGCCAGGGACAGAAACAGAAGAGAGATCAGAAAGCCAGCCAGGTTCAGTGATTATGAGATGAGTTTTTTTGCTCTCTGTGTTGCTGAGGTATTGGAGTGCTTAGAGCCATCCACCTATGCTGAAGCTATGTCGAGTAAGGAAAAGGAGAAATGGCTTGCAGCTATGAGAGAAGAGATCCAGTCACTACTCAAAAACCATACTTGGATTTTGGTGAAGAATCCAGGGACCCAAAAGCTTATTAGCTGCAAATGGATCTTCAAGATGAAGATTGAAGTTGGTGAAGTTGAGAGTGTCAGATTTAAGGCACGGCTTGTTGCTAGAGGATTCACTCAAGAAGAGGGGATTGATTATAATGATGTGTTCTCTCCGGTTGTAAAACACAGTTCCATCAGGATATTGCTTGCTCTTGTTGCAAAGTATGATTGGGAGTTACACCAACTCGATGTCAAGACAGCCTTCTTGCATGGTGAACTTGAAGAAACAATATATATGCATCAACCCGAGGGGTTCATGGAGGCTGGGAATGAAGACAAAGTGTGTTTGCTCAAGAGAAGTTTGTATGGATTGAAGCAAAGTAGTAGGCAGTGGTATCTCAAGTTTGATGAGCATATGATGAGTATTGGTTTCAGAAAATCGCAGTATGATAGCTGTGTTTACATCAGAGAAAGGAATGGTGTACCAATTGCTTTTCTACTTTTGTATGTTGATGATATGCTTGTGGCAGGAGCAGATCTGGGAGTGATTGAGAGAATCAAGGCTGAACTGGAATCCAAGTTTGAAATGAAGGATCTTGGAAATGCAAGGAGAATCCTTGGCATGGATATACTGAGGGATAGGCCAAAGAGAGAGCTCAGGTTGTTGCAGAGGAATTACATCCAGAGAGTTTTGAAGAAATTTCAGGCTGGTGACTTCAAACCTGTCTCTACACCATTGGCTGCTCACTTTAAGTTGAGCATGGATCAGAAACCAAAGAATGACTCAGAGAGGAAAGAGCTGAGCAAGATACCTTATGCAAACATCATAGGAAGCATAATGTACACAATGCTATGCACAAGACCAGATTTGGCTCAGGCTATAAGTGTTACTAGCCGATTTATGTCAGACCATGGGAGAGAGCATTGGATAGCATTGAAGTGGTTGCTCAGATACTTGAAGGGTGCTTCAGATTATGGTCTGTTGTACAAGGCAGATTGTAAGGATCAAGGTGGAGCACTGGTGGGGTTTTGCGATTCTGATTATGCATCAAATAGAGATAATAGGAGATCTCAAACTGGATATGTGTTCACCCTAAATGGCACTGCTATAAGCTGGAAATCTGGATTACAACATGTGGTTGCTTTATCTACTACGGAAGCTGAGTACATGGCAATGACAGAGGCTGTGAAAGAAGCAATATGGCTGAAGGGAATCCTAGAAGATTTTGGGGAGAAGCAAGACACAGTGGAGATAAACTGTGACAGCAGCAGCGCCTTATGCCTTGCCAAACACCAAGTGTTTCACGAAAGAAGTAAGCACATAGATGTGCGGATGCACTTCATAAGGGATGAAATACAGAGAGGTGAAGTCAAGATGGTGAAAATATCTACTGAGCATAATGCGGCTGATATGTTGACAAAGCCGTTGCCAGCCATGAAGTTTAAATACTGCTTGGGGCTGGTGGGACTTGTGGAGTGATGAGTTTGAGGTTTTGTCAGAGGATTATGATTCATTGTTGATTCTGAGATTAAGGTGGAGTTTGTTGGAGTATAATCTCACAATCACCGTTGGATGCAGCAAGCTAAAATCAATGTCATTCTCAACAGCTGCAGATTTGTTAGAGGTTGAGCTCGTTCAAGATTTTATTGAGCTCGGCATTTTATTGAGCTCGGCATTTTATTGAGCTCGGCATCATGCAGCACTTCGGCATGTTGATGCAAACCAAGAAACGGGAAGTAGCCGTTGGAACAGTTATAACTGGTTTGTTAACTAACATCTCAAGAGAGCCGTTGGAGGATGAAGGGACTGATATAAAGCAGACGAAGGCTGCATCTGAAAAAGTTAATCAGCTACTTCGATATTCAAGAAAAGAGTCTCCAAACTATCACTTGATTAGTTCTTGGTTTTAGAATTAGATTAGAGGTGTTGAGTTCTTGGAGAGAGTTCTTGAGTAATTGTAAATCTCTGCATATTTCTCAATATACTGAATCATATTGCCTTTGGCCGTGGACGTAGATCTTACGATCGAACCACGTAAAACTCTAGTGTTCTTTCTTTTTCCGCATGGTTGTTGTTATCATCGATCTTTTGCATACTTTCATAACACATAGTCCTTTTTGTCTTGTTCACCATACTACATATTCCCGTTTCTTCTTCATTGCTATCATCAACAATCATCTTCGTTGTTTGTGCTGGTGCTGGTGCTTCATACATGGATTTTCATTGAACCAATCAAATTCATCTTTAAATAACTTGATCACCTATATATACATTTATTATCCCTCCAAATATTGACAAAGCCACATTATTACATAAAGTTTCTTCCGGTACAAAGCCTTATATTCATTTTTATCTTAAGAAGTGTAAAGATAATTATTATTAGAATTCTTTAGCTATATAAATGAGAGTGAATTGAGAACTTACTATTTCAGTTTTTTCCTAATTTTCATGGAAAAAGTTAGGGTGATTTTTCTAAATAACTTCACATAAAAACCAAGTCTAGTCACTACAATATACTCCCTCAATCTAACAATAAGAGTCACCATTTGCCATTTTGGTTCGTCCCATAATAAGAGTCACACTTCATTCTTGCGATTCGCCACCTGAATCTATGATGGCAATGATGCGTTTAGAACCACACTTAAATAAATGATATTTTGGGTTGATTCAATGTCTGGACAGTTTATGGAATGCTACAATATTTCAAAGAGTAAAGATAAATTAACAAAAACTGTATATACAAACAATATGCCATCACATTTTAAACCGGTTTTATTTAAACCGGTTTTTTATTAACTATTAGTATTTTTTTATTTAATTACCCTTTTGTTATATTTGTAAAGTTGAATCACTATTAAATTACATAGACTATGTATAGAAATGTGAAAATATGGAAGATCACTACAACAACAAAAATATGGAAATAGTACTGCATCGGATGGTTTGCATAGCAATTTTAATTTTTCTCTTCATGGTGTTCTTATTTGGAATCATATCAAGCTGCTTATTATTAGATTGCACTCAGACAACTCTAAAATGGAATAAATACTACTGTAATTTATTAATCTTAAATTGATTAATTTTACAGAAATTTATGTAATTTTTTATTATTATTTATATTAAATTTATGAAAAGAACAAGACATAAAATACATAATTTCCCACTTGTTAACATTAAAATTTACAAAATTATAAGAATACTATAACCAAAGTAAACATATGAAAACAAAACAGAATTATTTTATAATTTGAATTAATTTCTTATACAAATTTAAATGAAAAAAAGAAAGTTAAAAGGACAAAATAGGCGCCCCAATGAATAATGGATCATATGTCAATTCTAAATTATATGAATAATATAGCAAATACTACAAAAGGTTTTGAATGACGATGTTTATTTTGTGACATGATAGCACAAAAAAATGAAGTACATAACCCCTGCATTTATTTATTTTTATAACTTAGAATTTACAGAATTATATATCAATAAAATAATTTGATACGAACGGTTATGATTATTTAGTTGGATAATAACACTAAGATTGTAATTGTATACATATATAGTTGATTTTATAACTTAAAATTTTTAAAATAATTTAATATTAAAATAAAATATAGAAGGTGAATGACTCTTATTATTTTGTAATTCATTGGATGAAAATACTAAGAAATTAATCATATACATATAGTCAATTTTTTAACTTATAATTGTAAAGGATGTGAATGACATTATTTTGTATTTCGATGGATGATTCACGATAGGACTATGAAATTAATTATATATGCGTGTAGTTATATTTGTAACTTTAAAGTTTGAAAATTATTTAATAATAAACTAATTGGATGTGAATGACAATAATTATTTCTTGGATGACAACACTAAAAAATTATCATATATAAATCTTGTCATTTTCATAATTTAGAAGTTTAGAGATTTTATTAATAAAATAATTGGATGCGAATGACCACGATTATTTAATTGGATGATAACACTAGAAAATTAGTCACATATACACTCAATCGTTTTTATAACTTAGAATTTTAAATATGATTTAATAATGAAATCATTGGATGTGATAAGTATTATTATTTTGTATTTCGTAGGATAATAAAATAAAGAATTTAATTACATACGTATTATACTAAAAATTGTAAAAATAATTTAATAATAAAGTAATTAGATGTGAGTGATTATTAGTATTTTGTATTTCGTTGGATGATAACACTAAAAATTAATTATATATGTGTGTAGTCTTTTTTATAACTTGTAATTTTAAAAATTATTTGATAATAAAATAATTAGATGTGAATGATTATAATTATTTTTTTGGATGACAGTACTAAAAAATTATTATATACATGTCACTTATAATTTAGAATCTTAAAGTTTATTATTAATACAAGAATTGGATGTGATAACACAAAGAATTAATTATTCACACATGTAGCTGTTTTTATAACTTAGAATATTTAAAAAGATTTAATAATAAAATAATTGGATGCAGATGACTATTATTTTGTATTTCGTTGAATGATAACACTAAAAAATTAATTATATATGAGTGTAATCGTTTTTATAACTTAGAATTTAAAGAATTACTTAATAATAAAACAATTCGATGTGAATTTCTATCCTTATTTCTTTAGATGACTACATTAAGAAATTATTACAATAGTCATTTTTATAACTTAGAGTTTTAAAGACTATTTATTAATAAAATAATTTAATGTGAACTACTACGATTATTTAGTTGGATGATAACACTAAGATTTTAATTATATAAGCATATAGTCGATTTTATAACTTAGAATTGTAAAAATAATTTAATAACAAAATAATTAGTTGTGATGCATAATTTAAAAGATTGTTTAGTTTGTAAGAGAGAGTTTAAATTTAGTTTAAATTATGTAAGAAGAAATTATGCAACTAATGTATATTATCCACCTAATTGAATAGAAATCGATTCAAAAAATAACTTAGTTTGTAGGAGAAGGTTTTAATTTTGAAAAAATGGAATGAAGAAATGTCCTCTTTTTTTGTTAATGGACAAGAAATCATGCGTACATTACTACCTAATTGGATAGAAATGATTCAACAGAATTGATTATTAAAGACGTAGTAAATCATTTCAACATGCAATTAAATGCTGATTATAAGAAACTTACTTTTACCTAAATGATCACATAAGGTTAATTCTGTAATACATTAAATAAATTAATAATATAATTTTTATTTTATGTGTAAATTACCTAAAATGTCCAATTTTGTATACACAATTTTTATTAATTTATGACTACCCATATTTCAAATTATCGTATACATACATACTTATTTTAGTCAAATTTTGTCATTTATGGGTCATTAACACAGTTATTTGGATTATAGGATACACGTAGGAGAAAATATTCCCTATTATTTGGGGTATATATTTGTCATTAGGTCATTATTACATCGGTATATTTGTCATGATATTTTTATTAAAATATTTTAATTATGTATTAGCATATTTCACTGCTGGAAAATAGAGATGATTTACATGCATAGTAACATGAGATCATATCAAACACTGGAAACAAATAATGCAACAAGTAAATTAATTGATGATTGTCGCGTTAACTCTTCTTCTTTGCTATCATCAAAAACGAAATTTTTTTTGTTGTCTCGCTGGTGCTGGTGCTTCTTCGAAGGATTTTGATTGAACCAATGAAATTCGATCTCTTGATAAATAATTTGATCATCAATACATTTATTATTCATCCAAATGTTGACAAAGCCACGTTATTACATAAGCTTTCTTACAGTACAAAGCATTTAAAAAATATTGATTATGAATGCTTTTCTATATCTTCATTTTCATATTAGGAAGTGTAATTTTGTACATTATATATAAATATAAGAGGAATTCATTCCCTTAATTTGCCTGGAAAAAGTTAGGGTGACTTGCCCAAATAACTTCAGTCTAGTCACTACAATATATTCCTTCGTTCCATACCAGTGAAGTCATTTTGCCGTTTTAGTATGTTCCATAGTAGTGGAATCATTTCTCTTTTTGGCAAAAGTCAAAATATTTCTTCTCACTTACTTTACTCTTTCTTACTTTATTCTCTCTCCATCTCTTTACGTTTTTCATTTCCTAATTTATTCTCCATTTACTTAACTTACTTACACAATTTTTTTTAAATTGCGTGCCGAAAAGAAATGTCTCTACTACTATTAAACGGAGGGAGTAATTAATTAGAGATAAATCACATGGAATTTGATCAAAATAAGAATTGATTTAATTGCAAAATGCAAGTCAATCCTGATCATGTGATTTTCCAATTTGATGGTGAAAAACTATGCATCTTATATGGATGTCATTATTAGTTAGTTTTTAGGTTTCAAAAAATCCGTATTTGAAGTCATTTTTAGATTATTTTAGGTCATCCTTTTAAAATGACCTAATATATATTAAAAGTGACCTCGGTGATACCTAAAAGTGACTTGATCATGTGTTCTGCAATAAGATTGAGTTGTGCACATATCACCATTCTAAATCACAGTCTACAAGTATCCATAGATAATAATTTATATATTTATAAACATAGAGAACATAGTACATATTACAAACTTGATCTTGAAATATAGTAGTGGCTAATTTTCAATAGCTAGAGTTGCCATCTATAGGCAAAATCTAGCCAACTATTTTTCTCAAACAAGATTGTACGTACAGAGCCAAACACATACATGCAATATTAATTGCTATTTTATTTATTCATAAAGTGGTATTTATTTAGGTGATAATGGAAGTATAATAAGGGAGTGAGGGATGTAGATATGTATAAGTGAACATTTATTGGTGGTGTGACGACACTTTCTAGTAATTTATTAGGCTGGTTGACAGATTAGTGGAAGGAATTGTGGAGCGAATACTCGAAGAATTATGCAAACAATAGAGTTGGCCGGAAGCAGCTGAGGCAGAGGTGGTGGTGGAGGGGGTGATGGGGGTGGAGGTGGTGGAGATGGAGGTGGGGGAGAAGGCGGCGGTGGAGAGGGTGGAGGAGGAGGGGGCGATGGAGGTGGTGGAGAGGGTGGGGGTGGAGATGGCGGTGGCGGAGGTGATTGCAGCGGTGGTGGTGGAGATCGACAAAAGATGTTTAAGCCGGGAAACGGAATGCATACGGTTGCAGAAGTGGTGGAGATGAAGATGGAAGTGAGAGCCACCACAAGTAACAACTTATTGAGCCCCATATTGTTGAGCTCAACGTTACTAATACTTAGATGTGTTTGGTTGGAAATTGTTGTGAAATGTGATCATATTTATAGGCATCCATATTTGTGACTATGTCAACTAATAGGGTATATGCATTCAATTTGTATAATAGTAGTTATTGAGTTAGGCCATTTCATATAATTTACAGTTTACTTCCATTTATTTACAGTTTACTTCATGTTAGGCAGGAGTAGACTGAAAAATGTAGGTATTTGTGATAAAAGAAAAGCCCCTTACCGAGGAAAGCGAAGGATAAAACACGATATGGTGGCTGCGAAAGGCGGCGGTGGAGTTGGCGTCCTCTGTCGCGGAGTCGAGCAGGCATCAATTCCGGTGAATTTTCTGTGGCTAGTGATGGTTTGGCGAATTTTTGATGGTGATGAATGCAGGAAAATACAGATCACGATACAGAGATTTACGTGGTTCGATTTACTGAGGTAAATCTACGTCCACGGGAAGAAAAGAGGGCAGAGTTGTATTGCTTGATCTGTTTTCTACAGCTTACAATACAGACTTGCTATTTTATATTTGATCTCTAGAGAACTTAACCCTTCTTTATCTGATCTGAGTTCTATTTATACATTGAACTAAGATCGTGGCTTGCATCACCACTAATGATGGTTGTGAATGTCGTGGAGGTCATGGAGATCCTGCATGGGTCCACTATCCTGCATGAGATCCTGCATGAGTCCACTATCTCTGTGCTTGGTCCACTATCCTGCATGTGATCCTGCATGAGTTGACTATCTTCCAGTTCGGTCGAATACTGAGACCGAACTGCTGAACTATTGCCGAGTAGCTTTTGCCGATCTGAGAGTGGAGCTTGATTGGTCGACTTTTACCGAGCTGTGGGCTGGGGCCGAACTCTTTGGTAATGCCGAACTGATACTCTTCCTTGGGCTTTGGGCTGATGGGCCGTCACTGCTATTGGGCTTGTTTAGTCCGTACCCCATCACTACCCCCCCCGAAAAGCGAAGTGAATCACTTCGGCGAAGCGAGTCACTTCGGCATTTTGATAAAGGTACGGGGGAGGCTGACGTCAGGGGACGTGCCTTGCGCGTGACTGCATTAAATGCGACAGTAAAATCCGGCCGTTGAATCCTGAAAAGGTGGGATTCGAAACGGTGCGATGATTTTGAAATTTTCTCCGAATCTGATAAATATGTCCCTTCCTCATCATTTGAATACTTTTGCTATAGCTTCTTCTGCACTCTATCTCCTTCGCGTAAAAATTTTCTTCCGCTTTCAAGAATTTTTTCAGAATTTCTTCAGACTTTCGAAGAGTAAGAACTATGTCTTCTTCTTCTTCTTCTGAGTCAGGTAGCGGTAGGAAAAGGGGTAAGGGGTCTTCTAGCCGGAAAGAATCTGGGGAGAAGACCGTAGAGTATTTTCACAGCGTCTTGAGTAAGGATACTGTGATATCCATATACGAAAAATATCTTCTTCCCAGGGGGAAGGCGGTGGTTCCCGACGACGATCATAGGGCTAACGAGCCGCCGGAGGGTTATGCCACCGTTTACGAAGCCTGCTTAGAATGCGGGCTTCGTTTCCCTCTTCCCCCACCTTTTGTAGAGCTTCTTGATTTCTTTCAACTCCCTTTAGGTCAGGTGACTCCGAATTCTTGGAGGCACTTATCGGCCTTTGCTGCCGAACTGCGTAGGCTAGATAAGGATCTGTCTCTGAGGGCAATCCTTAATTTTTTCCAGTTTAAGAGGAAGGGATCTTGGTTTTACTTGATCCCTTTACAGCCTTTTAGGGCCTTCTGCAAAACCAAATGGCCGAAATGGCAAAACCGCTTCTTTTTTTATAATAGGACAGCGGCTCCGGGCTTTCCCTGGAGAGGGCCGAAGTCCGTGATTCCTCATCCTCGGTTAGAACCGTTGGCCGAGCTCGAGGGCGAGCTCAATAAGATTCCTATGATTAGGAAACAGTACTCGGAAACTGAGCTCGTCAAGGGCGACCTCGTGTTCAATATCTCGTCTTCGGACGAAGAAACTGAGGGTGAGGATTTCTTTTTTATGCTTTACTGCTTTAGCGGCGAAAACTAACCTTGTTTCCTTGCTTTTCGGCAGTGAACATGCTAAATAAGCTCAGTCGCCAATCCTCTGAGTCCAAGGAGCCGGAGAGGCCGAAAACCACCAGCTCGGCGTCTGATGCCGAGAAGAATCCGAAGAGGCAGAAGACCTCTTCTTCGGATCCAAGAAAGCCGGAGTCGACTTCGGCAAAGGGGAAGGCGAAGCTTCAGAGGCCCCCAAGAGCGCCGGAGAGAGACGTGGTCTTGGCGCCTCCTTCGGAAAATATCTGTGAGCCTTTTGCATGGCCCACGGACTTCGCCGAGGTGAACTTTCTTCTTGATTTTCTGGCCTTGCTTTTTTTCTCTGTATTTTTTGTAGCCCCTCTGTTGACTTTTTGCTTTTTCCATTTTCAGAGGAACGATATGCTCTCCAAGCTTGTCGCCGTCGAACTCTCCAAAGCGTCCAACGACTATGCTGAGATGCAGAGGAAGTTGGCGGCTGCTTGTCACCGGGCCGAGCAGGCTGAGGCAAACTTTGAGAAAGCCAGAGCTGCTAGGATTTCAGCCCAGGATGAAGCTCAGTTTGCCAAAAACCAGCTCGTCATCCAGCGAGAGCAGACGAAACGGAGGGATGCTGCTGCCGTGGTTGCCCAAGGAGAGGCTCTCCGTGCTTTCGCGGAGAAACTCTTTCTGAGCAACCAATTTTCGGCCTTTGTCGGTGATCTGCTGAAACTGATGACCGATAAAGCCGAGCAGGGTCCCGAAGTCATCCTGCCGCTGTACGGCCGAGAGATAGCAGCTCGGCTTCAGAGTCTGCCGGTGCTTGAGGAGCTTGCTTCGTCCTCGGTCCTGCTTTCTGCAGACCAAGTTCGTAGTTGCCGAGCTGACCGCGATGAGAACATGGAGGCTATCTTTGCCTCCATAGGGTCAGTTTCACCCGCTCCAATTTTCCATGGAGAGGGTGAGACCGAGCAGCATGAGCGGCAGACCGGCGATGAGCAGGCCGAGCAGGAGGCGCAGCAGATCGGCTACGGTGGCGCCGAGCAGGCTGGGGAGAGCAGGGATGCCGAGGCTGAAGCTGAAGCAGACAAGGAGAAGGAAGCTGAACCTCACCGAGAAGGCGGAGACGAAGCTGACGGAGTATGATTTCGTCTCCCTTCTCTTAGTTTAGTTTCTTCCTTTTTGTAAAACGGCCTTGAAGCCCTTGTGTAGAAAAATTTTTTTCTTATGAATGAAAAAATTCTTCTTTCTGCTCTTGTGTCTTCGTATAGCCTTTCGTACTCTCTTTTACTCCTGTTGTGGTTTACTACCTGCTCAGTAATCTGAAATGCCGAACTGACATAGCTGCTCTATATTCTGAACTCTTAAGGAGCTGGAGGTACTTCACTGGAAGCGGCTGTACTCTTCGGCTTTAGACGAAGCTGAGAAAAGAGCCATAGCTGACCAGGTGAAGAATGACGAACTCTTGGCTCGTTCAGTGAAGCTGGAGGCCGACAATAAGGACTTAGAGTCCGAAAAGAAAGATCTGGAGGCTGAGCTGAATACCGCCGTCGCTGAGAGGACTGCGTATGAGGATTTCATCTGCAGGCGCGGGGGAATGACCATCTCTGAAGTTCAGGAACGAGTTGACGAACTGTGGGAGGAATATCATGTACTCCGGAGGAACAATGCGCTGGAGAGTTCGGTTTGCCAACAAGTCGTGAATTCATTGCGGCGCTATGCTTCTCGGTACGACATCATTCTTTCCCGGCGTCCTTCAATCGAGAGATTCCTTAGGCATTTCCCGCCAACAGATGCTCGCACTCCAGCTCAAACCCCTGATTCACTTGCTCAAAACCTTACTCCAAGTCAGCAACGAACTCAGAAACAGCCGGAAACGTCAAGACGAGAACGGACTCAGGAGCAACCGGAAACGTCAAGACAAGGACGAACTGAAGTTCGTAGAGGAGCTGTGATTATGAGTGAGCAAGATCAACAAATGCTTCGTGAAGAGACTCTTCGCCGCCGAGGTGCTAGAGCTTCCCGGGCTCAGGGAAGAGGCGGTAGGTCGATTAGAGCATCTCGTCGACCTGCTTATTCTTCAGCTGCCGATAACGCCCGAACTCAGCTTCACGAGGATTTTGTGAATAGATGGCTCAACTTTAGCAACCAGGGACAGTAGAATAGTCCTTTGTAATAACGTAACGCCTTCTCGTAGGGCAGCGGAGTTGTATGCCGAACAAGTTTTAATAAATGAAATCTTCATTTCGCTTCTATCACTGCGTATTTACAGCTCAGCGAAAAAATTTCATCGTGCTCGTCCTCGGTCTTATGAAGTAAACTTCTTTGACCGGACTCGTCCTCGGTCTTATGAAATAAGCTTCTTTGACCGGACTCGTCTTTGGTCTTATGAAGTAAACTTCTTTGACCGGACTTGGTCCTTGGTCTTATGAAATAAACTTCTTTGACCGGACTCGTCTTTGGTCTTATGAAGTAAACTTCTTTGACCGGACTCGTCTTTGGTCTTATGAAGTAAATTTCTTTGACCGGACTAAGCTTGTGTCCTAATTTGGCGAGTTTTATCGCTCGGATCGGACTTTCCCTTGTCCTAATTTGGGGATCGGACTTTCCCTTGTCCTAATTCGGCGAGTTTTATCGCGTGGATCAGACTTTCCCTTGTCCTAATTCGGCGAGTTTTATCGCGTGGATCGGACTTTCCCTTTGTTACAGTTCGTTTCAGACGGACTGCTTGTTTCTTAAGCTGAATTGTGGTCTTGTATCCTCCTTAGAAGCTTGGACTCACAATCGTTGGCTTATATATATGTTCTAAAAAGGGGATCAGCCTTCGAAGAACAAGATACCTCAATAACATTTGTAAGAGACGACACGCACATAGACAGACAAAACGCACATAGACAAACATGAAACACAAGTAAAAAACAAAGAAAGCACATACCCCTAGGACCGAACTAGACACAAGACTGACTGACCGGACTGTCTCTTACAAATGGAACTTCTTGAGGTTGGAAACGTACCATGTTCGGGGTGCTTGTTCTCCTGACATGTGAGTCAATTTATAAGACCCTTTGCCGAGGACTTCTGGCACCCGATATGGACCTTCCCATGTGGGTTCAAGTTTGCCCAGCTTTTCTGCTCGGCTTACTTCGTTGTTTCTCAAGACGAGATCTCCCACTTGAAATTGCAGCTTTTTCACCCTTTGGTTATAATACCGGGCTACTTGCTCCTTGTACTTGGCTGCTTTTATGCAGGCCAATTCTCTTCTTTCTTCGGCCAGATCTAGTTCGGCTCTCAGTCCGTCCTCATTCAGTTCTGCTGAGAAATTAAGAGTTCGGGGACTGGGTATGCCGTTCTCAACCGGAATCACAGCTTCAGTGCCGTACACCATCGAGTTCGGCTCCGGTGTGACTTCGGTCATTTCGCCTGCCTCTGACTCCGGCTGCTGTGATTGCTATGCTTGATGGTGCCGATCTGATTGCTCGGCACTTTTAAGCGCAATCTGCAAACACTCTTGCTCTTATTTGATCACCTCGGATGACCGCTATCCCTCCTTTAGTGGGGAAGGAGTTCGGCGAGGAAGCCTCTGATCGCTATGATCGGGCTTCTTTTTGTCTTCTCTAGATGAGCTGTCTAAAGACCGTTTTCGACGGTCTGCCTCATCGGCACGAGAAAACTGGTCCGCAATGTCCCACATCTCTTGAGCTGTTTGCGGACTGCATTCCACGAGCTTTCTGTAGAGAGCTCCGGGCAGGATTCCATTTTGGAATGCCGAAATGACAAGTAGATCATTGAGATAATCTACTTGTAGGCATTCCTTGTGGAACCTCGTCATAAAGTCGCTGATCTTTTCGTCGCGACCTTGACGTGTAGAAAGCAGCTGAGCCGAAGTGATTCGGGCTTCCGCTTTCTGAAAGAACCTCCTGTGGAAAGCATCCATTAGATCTCGGTAAGATCTAATGCTGCCTTGGGGGAGGCTATCGAACCACCTTCTTGCGTTCCCGATAAGCAGCTCGGGAAACAGCTTGCACATATGGACCTCATTGAGACCCTGGTTCACCATGTTATACTGATAGCGTCCCAGGAAGTCATGAGGATTCACTAACCCGTCATAAGTCATCGACGGAGTTCGGTAGTTCTGTGGCAAGGGAGTTCGGGTGATATCGTCCGAGAACGGAGTCTTCAATGCTCCGTATATGGCGAACCCGACATCTCTTCGGTATGGAGGAGATGGAGTTCTCCTGTGATTCCGGTACCGAGGAGGAACAGGAACATGTCGGGGTTGAGGATTCTTCTTCCTGGAAGACACGGCACTACTGCGGTAGTGACTTTCATGTCTGGATGAGGAGGGAGAATCCACCGTTTTCGTCTTCGGCTCTTGGCTTTTTTGCAGGAAGGCTAAGAACTCATCCTGCTTCTCAGCCAAGAACAGCTTGACAGCCTCATTCAAATCAGGCTGCTGGGAAGACTCGGTGTGTGGACCTTTTGAGCGGCTTGTTCCTTCATCGTGAAAACTGGAAGTAGATGTCTCCCGAGGCTGTTTTCCGGACCTGCGGGCTGGACTAGCTTCCTCATGGTTTTCACGAACGGTATTACGGGTAGTATGTGATCTGGTATGCATTTTTTTGGGGTGGAAAAAGGGTCAAAAATTCGCTTTATCACAAATTTGGTTCTCTGTTTCCCACAGACGGCGCCAGTGATGGTTTGGCGAATTTTTGATGGTGATGAATGCAGGAAAATACAGATCACGATACAGAGATTTACGTGGTTCGATTTACTGAGGTAAATCTACGTCCACGGGAAGAAAAGAGGGCAGAGTTGTATTGCTTGATCTGTTTTCTACAGCTTACAATACAGACTTGCTATTTTATATTTGATCTCTAGAGAACTTAACCCTTCTTTATCTGATCTGAGTTCTATTTATACATTGAACTAAGATCGTGGCTTGCATCACCACTAATGATGGTTGTGAATGTCGTGGAGGTCATGGAGATCCTGCATGGGTCCACTATCCTGCATGAGATCCTGCATGAGTCCACTATCTCTGTGCTTGGTCCACTATCCTGCATGTGATCCTGCATGAGTTGACTATCTTCCAGTTCGGTCGAATACTGAGACCGAACTGCTGAACTATTGCCGAGTAGCTTTTGCCGATCTGAGAGTGGAGCTTGATTGGTCGGCTTTTACCGAGCTGTGGGCTGGGGCCGAACTCTTTGGTAATGCCGAACTGATACTCTTCCTTGGGCTTTGGGCTGATGGGCCGTCACTGCTATTGGGCTTGTTTAGTCCGTACCCCATCAGCTAGGGTTTTTGTCAGGAATAAAATAACAAGACTTCATGTAAAGAAAAAGAGACGCAAAGTAAATAAGATTTATGATTATTTCATTAATTAATAGGCATAATGTACTAATGCGAGTGGTTTAATAATAACAATAACTTTATTAAAATGAGAACTTTAAAAATTGAAAAATAATACCAGTTCACTATAAATTAATATCAATTGATATCACAAAATATATCAGTTCAATATATTGAGTTAAAAATTAATATTCATGAATCAACGAGATGATATTGAGTTAGAAATTGATACGTTTGTGACCATGGCGGATCCAGTAATTGATACATTTGTCCCAACGAAAATGACTAATTTCCTTTTTTGGTTATAGTCTCAACTAAAATGATCAATTACTAAAAATAGTACACATCTCTAATTAACATACAACATAATATTGTATAAAATTTGGTGCCCCTAAAGAAAGTATCATCTTATCGGTTATTGCATCTCAATCTCTCTCCTCACCCACCATCTCATCTCTTTCTTCTTGGTAAACAAAACCTGAACAACTTCTTTTCTCCCTCTTCTCATTCACAGTGGCCACCTCCAGTCCTCCACTGCACGGATGTCGTGGGTTCGAAGGCTGATGAAAGAAGCTTTCCGGCGGCACTCCGGTGGGGTTGATGGGTCAGCCGACCCCACCTGGATCCACCGCTGGTTTATAATGTCAACTGATATTAATGTATCTGCGAACTAATATGGTCCTATTTTCTAGCTAACTTTAAGAAGAGTTCTCGAATGAACCATCTCCATGCATTAATTATGATCATTTTCTTTTAATTCTCATAATTCAAATTCCACTGCTTCATTTTCTAGGAACTTGATAACCTGGCAAACTCAGAAGAAGAAAATGATAGTACTATCAAGTGTTGAAACATATTTTACATATGTATAAATATGCCAATTTTGAATGAAAAACTATCCAAAATTTGGACAGCGCTGTCAGCATTTATAATAGCTAATTTTATTGACCCTTAAATTTATATTTTTTTTTTCTTTTGTTTTTAAAAGAGGACCAACAATGGTTCTCTCGAACCCCTGACCTATTGGTTAGAGGAGAAGCGTCTTACTAACTGAGCCACGCTTCATCATCACCCTTAATTTTACATCTCGACTCAAAAGTCGTTGTATCGCTAATGTAAGCACAAGCGCAATTAGCAAAGAGAGATGAAGCATCAGTGTGAACGGTGATATTGTATGATTCTCTTTCAACCATATACAATGGAGCAATACAAAAGGAAGAACCAAGAAATGTGCACAATTACACTATAATAAAAGGCTATCTAGACAATCAAGTTTAAGATGGATGTTGTACTACTCAAGACTAAATTGACACGATATTGAAATTGCCAGGACTAATTTTGTTTTACATAAATTCAAAAAACATAAACTGTGAGACTGAATATAGTGAAAACTGTCGTTATCGGTGTCAAGATGTGAAACCTGCGACGATTGCAGTTGACAATGGGTGACAGACTCTGTAGGATTGGCAACAGTCCCAAATGCCAAATTTGGAAGAATTTTCCGATCCTTGTGAGCCGATAATGAGATTGATCGATCTCGCGATTCCACCTGAATCTGTGATGGCAATGATGCGTTTGGAACCATGCGTAAAGAAATTATATTTTGGGTTAATTCAATGTCTAGAAAATTTATGTAACGCTACAATATTTCAAATTATCGTATGCATATATACTTATTTTAGTCAAATTTTGTCATTTATGAGTCATTGTCACATAAGTCAAATTTTGTCATTTATGGGTCATTATATAACACATTTATTTGGATTATTGGATCCACGTAGGAGAAAAATATTGCCTAGAGATATTTGGGGTATATATTTGTCATGATATTTTCGATTAAAATATTTTAATTAGGTAGTAGTGCATAGTAACAGGAGATCATATCAAACACGGGAAACAAATCATGCTACAAGTAAATTAATTTATAATTGTTGCATTAACTCTTCTTCATTGCTATCATCAACAGCGGAAACATTTCTGTTGATGTCGCTGGTGCTGATGCTGGTGCTTCTTCGAAGTATCCATAGATAAAAATTTATTTATTCATAATATATAATATAGAGAACATAGTACATATTACAAACTTGATGTTGAAATATAGTTGCTAATTTTCTATAGCTAGAATGGCCATATATAGGCAAAATCTAGCCAACTATTTTTCTTAAACAAGATTGTATAGAGCCAAACACATACATGCAATATTAATTGCTAGTATTTTATTTATTCATAAGGTGGTATTTATTTAGGTGATGATGGAAGTATAATAAGGGAGTGAGGGATTGTAGATATGTAGATATGTAGATATGTATTTATCAGGCTGGTTGACAGATTCGTGGAAGGAGGTCTGGAGCGAGTATTCGAAGAATTTGGCAAACAATATTGTTGGCGGGAAGCAGCGGAAGCGGAGGTGGTGGAGGCGGTGATGGAGGTGGAGGGGGTGATGGGGGTGGAGGCGGAGGCGAGGGAGGTGGGGGGGGTGATGGGGGTGGAGGGGGAGGCGAGGGAGGTGGGGGTGGAGATGAAAGTAGAGGGGGGGGTGGTGGTGGTGGAGATCGACAAAAGATGTTTAAGACAGGAAACGGAATGCATACGGTTGCAGAAGTGGTGGAGATGAAGATGGAACTGAGAGCCACCACAAGTAACAACTTATTGAGCCCCATATTGTTGAGCTCAATGTTACTAATACTTAGATGTGTTTGGTTGGAAATTGTTGTGAAATGTGATCATATTTATAGCCACATATATGCATGACTATGCCAAGGTTACTATATATTTCAATTATGGAATGCATTCAATTTTAATAATACTTGCTATAAGTCATATATAGCTAATCAATTATCAAAGTTTGGCCATTTTATATCATTCATATAGTTGACTTCATTTTACTTGCATACTCTTTACATAAATTTCAATTAAATATATCACACATTACATGGTTAACATTTATCACTTAGAATATTTGTGAATCAACGTTAGAGCATCCACAACCGTGCTCTTGCCAGCGGTACTATTCATGCCTGCTCTCTGGCAAGAGCATAACACCCACAACTGTGCTCTTCCGCAAGGACGAGCACAATTAATTTAATATTCAATTAAACATAAATATTTCCATAATACTAAAATTCATTAAAAAATCACAATAAATATTACAAAATACAAATAAAATAAAAAAGACATAATTAAAATCCTAAAAATTAAAAATTACATAATTAAAATACTAAAAATTAAAAATTACATAATTATTGGCTAATATTACCCGAGGAAGACTACTCATCCGGCAGCAACAACCCCAATTGTTTTTGGAGACCCACTATCATGCCCTCGTGCGTTTGAAGTTGCGTGGGGGTCATAGTTGACCTATCGGCCATATTGAGTTGGGCCAAAAGGGCCCCCAACGAGTTGTTCGGGGGTGGAGGTGGAACATAGGGTGCGGGTTCGGGGGCGGGGGCCGATGGAGTCGCGGAGCGCCGGCGGCCGGCCGCCGCCTTCTTCCTTCCTTGCGGTCGGCGTTGGGAACCGCTTGGTCCGGCGTCGGGGCTACCCAAGTTAGCTCCGGCGAGTTGGCTAGCCACTTCTTCGGAGCCAGAGTCGGATAGGGATACCGACCTTGACCGTTTGGAGGAGCCGCTAGAGGAGGATGTTACGCCTCCCAGATACCTCGGGTGGAACCGCGTTTCCTGCCAAACGTTGAGGTACTTGAACGACTTACCGTTCATGGATTGGTATGTGCTCAGCGCCGCAGTGATGATATCGACCTCGCTCCGGCCGCTCCCGGCATTCCGCGACTCCTGGAGGAAATAGCCATTGAACTTGCCAATTTCGTCGTTGGCTCGGCCGATGCAGTTGCGCACCATACTCTCGTTGCGCTCGATCATTCCCGGCGGTCGGTTTGCATTGTACCGGCGAGATACGCGCCACCAAAAGTGATCGCCCGATTGGTTCGTGCCAACCGCCGCATCTTCGGAGATTTCGAAGTACGCCTTGATCAATTTATCCATCTTCGCCGGCGTGTACGGTGTGCGGACACCGCTGCCGCGAGTAGGAGCTTGCGGAGGTTGGGAGGGGGCGGTCGGCCTAGGCTCCGGTGTCCACCCGTATCGTCCTTCGGAGGCACCTTGGTCGTCGATTGGGTATGGACGGTAGCCACCCGGAACGGCCGAATCTTGGGTTTGAGGAGGGGCCGAATATTCCGTTTCCGGACTAGGAAACGGTTGTGAACCGAACCATTCGGGGTTCCAACCGTGGGAGCCCGTAGGGTTATCGCCTTGGCCGGACATAGTGATGTTGTAGGGTATGAGAGAATGAAGATGAAAATGGATATGAGAGAATGAAGATGAAAATGGATATGAGAGATTGAAGATGAGAATGGAGATGAGAGAATGATGATGAGAATTGTGTAGTTTGATGTGAATTTTTGGGAGTGAAATTGGGGGTATTTATAGATGAAAGTGTGTATTTTTGGGGTAAAAAAAATTTAAAAAAAAATTAAAAAGTGGGAAAAAACGGTTATAAACGGATATAATTTTTTTGGGAAGTGAATTTTTTTTATCGGTTTTTTTAATTAAAACCCGATTTAAAAAAAAAAATATTTAAACCCAACGGCTATGCCGTTGACGAATGAGGGCGCGCCACGTCAGCTGCTCGCTGGCACGGCGCTGCTCGATGCATCGAGCAGCGCCGTGCCAGCGGCGCGAGCGCAGCGGCGGCGGGTGGCGTCCGTGCCAGCGGCGCGGACGGCGGTGGCGAGCAGCGCCACCGTTGCGGATGCTCTTATGTAGATTCTACTATTGTTCAAGTTAAAATGCCTGAGTTGACATGTATTAGTTATTAATGAATATGCATAATGCACTAATGAGATTACTACAATTTCATTAAAATAACTTTATGAATTGAAAATAATATTAGTTTGCATATTGCTGACACGTTAATATCAAATGACATTATAGAATGTACCAATTCCTAATATTGAGCTAGGAACTAATATTCATGAATCAACGAACTGATATTGAGTAAGAAACTGATATATTTTGTGATGTCAACTGATATTAGTGTATTTGCGACTAATATGGTTTTGTGTCATCACTTTAAGAAAAGTTCTCAAATAAACCATCTCCATGCATTAATTATACTTATTTTCTTGTAATTCTCATAATTAAAATTCTAACTTGTTCATTTTCTAAATTGTTCTATGAGAATCTTAGATGCATCAAAATATCGTAGAACGATGTAATATGTTGACTAAAAAAATAATCTAAAATATGTTTATGCTTCAAAACACGTAGATAATAACGCATATTAATATGTACTTACTAAAATAAAATAATTATAACTTGAGAATAATCCGCAATACTGAAATAGTTTCTTGACAAGATATGATTGTTGGATTACAACTCAGCATACACCCTTATAAATATGAGATTCACAGTAAAATTTCAGCTGTCATGTTAACTCTGCAAACGTGTCATAATCCGCTCGAACAAATGCATGCTCATACTCCGTTTTGTCTTGTTCATCATACTACATATTCCCTTTTCTTCTTCATTGCTATCATCAACAATCATCTCTGTTGCTTGTGCTTGTGCTACATAGATGGAGCTGGCGCTTGACTGCGCCAATATGAAAGCACCGTGAGTCGTTTGTTTTGGTGGAGAAGATTCGTGTTCGGTGGGATTTGAAATTTTGCCAAGGTGGAGATTTGTTGAAGTTTGGCAAAATTTTGCCATCCCACAACGGCGGGGAGTAGGTAGTTTGGGGGTGTGGCTTCCTATAAAAGGAGCTCACCCCCCCCCCCCCAATTATGTAAATCATCCTCAAATATTGTATTTTCTTCTCCGTCTATATATAAGCGGGCTCTGCAGAAGGTGCTCAGAGACGTAGGCAATTTGGCCAAACTCCGTTATCAAAGTCTCGGGTGTGTTATTTCTTTATTATTTATTTTATTCAGCATTTATTTATGGGTTTATTTTCTGTTGTGATATTGTATTCAATATTATTTGCGGTGGAGAGGGCGGGGGAGGAGATGGAGGTGGTGGAGGTGGTGGAGGTGATGGAGGTGGTGGAGAGGGTGGGGGTGGAGATGGGGGTGGAGGGGGCGATGGCGGTGGTGGAGACGGTGGGGGTGGAGGTGGTGGTGGTGGTGGAGGTGATCGCAGCGGTGGTGGTGGAGATCGACAAAAGATGTTTAAGCCGGGAACCGGAATGCATACGGTTGCAGAAGTGGTGGAGATGAAGATGGAAGTGAGAGCCACCACAAGTAACAACTTATTGAGCCCCATATTGTTGAGCTCAATGTTACTAATACTTAGATTTGGTTGGAAATTGTTGTGAAATGTGATCATATTTATAGCCACATATATGCATGACTATGTTAACTAATGGTATAAATGCATTCAATTATTTGTATAATAGTAGTTCCTACAAGTCATATACTTACTATATCGCATCAATTATTGAGTTAGGCCATTTCATATAATTTACAGTTTACTTCCATTTATTTACAGTTTACTTCATGTTAGGCAGGAATAGACTTAAAAAATGTAGTGGAGTATTTGTTTGTGAATTACAAACTTTTAGGGCATCATTAAATCTTTAACCCCGTCCCGGTTTCAGGCCCCAAGTCCCCTTCACGTCATCATTCCCCCAAATTTGAGTCCCAGACCCCAACTGCTCTAACCCTGCAGGCCACAATCCGGGCCGCAACTAATAATTGACACTATTCACAACTTCAACCTATTTGACTCGTAAATGCAATACGTTGAACAATTCAAACCGGGAAAATAAATTATTCATTCGAAAAAAGAAATTACAAATCCTAGAAAAAATACAAAAAAACTAAAAATTATAACATAAAAAATGCAAAAATGCAAAAAAAAACTAAAAATTATAACATAACTAAATGCAAAAAAACTAAAAATTATAACATAAACATGAAAAAAAACTAAAAATTATAACATAAAAAATGCAAAAAAATGCAAAAAAATTAAAAATTAGAAAATTGGATCCGCCGCCCCTCTTCTTCCTCTCCCCCTCTCTCTTCTTCCTCCTCCAAATGCAAAAGAAATCAGAAAATTGGGCTCCGTCTCCCATCTCCCTCTCCCTCTTCTTCCTCTTCCTCCCTCTTCTTCCTCTTCCAATTTTTGGCAAAAATTGCAGCTCCGTCACGGCCCTGAACCATCCAACGCGAGCCCGGGCCGGACCCCGGGACCGGCCCAGGCCGCAAATCCTCCCCCTCAAACGCGCGTCTCGGGCCGGGACTCGCGATTTACGGCCAGGCCCCTTGCGTTAATGATGCTCTTAGGGCTTCTTCGTTGTTCATTAATTGAGCATAAATGGCCCTCGATTGAAGCTACGGCTCGCACTGTTGGCTTTGACTTTCGTCATAAATACTCCCTTCGTTTCATCATAGTTGAGGCGAAACTTTTCGGCACGGAGTTTAAGAAAGAGATGTTGAATGTGTTGAATAGATAGATAAAATAAGTAAGAGAGAGAAAAAGATGGAGAGAATAAATTTAACCTACGTGAAATGCCAAAAAACCTTCGTGTAATAATCGAAGCTACATTCCATCTTATGGGATGATAACATGGATGCTCTAGAATTAGTGTCGACATTCCACATAGGCAAAGTTTATGCCGGAAACTTTAATGTGGGAGATTCACACAGTTCGAAAAGTTGATGATTTTTTAGAACCATTTTAAAGGTTGCGAGAAATAACAATTTTTGTGAAATTTTATGATTTTCGTAGCCAATTTTTAGTTCCTTATGCTTTACCGATAATGTTATTTATATTTAGATGACATACCCTCTTCCATTTGAATATATGCCTCCTAAAATAATTCAATCAGAATTTTGAAACAGTAAATGTATACGTTTAATACTACATTTATCACTAGAATGTTTGTGAATCAACGTTATATAGATTCTATTATTGATCAAGTTAAAATGACGAGTTGACCTGAATTAATTAATATCCATAATGCACTAATGAGAGTGGTAAGTAATAGAATTATGAGAATTGAAAATAATATCAGTGCGTGATATTCATGGATAAAAAAATAATATCACAAAATCTATTTTTTTATATTGAGCTAGGAACTGATATTCATGAACCAACAAACTTATATTACGGACAGAAATTGAAATTGATAAGCATCTGTGTTGAGTTATCAAATTAAAGGAACCATCTCCATGCATTAAATGTGATCATTTTCTTGTAATTCTTATAATTCTAATCCATCTTTCTAATTCGTACCCGAGATACATCAAAATATCGTACTAATGTAATATGTTGAGTCAAAAAAATCTAAAATATGTTTATACTTCAAAACACGATGACTATAATGTGTACATTAATTCTAAAATAAGACGGTTATAACCGTAGAATTACATGCCAAAATTGACCACTTTTGACACATTTGAATAGTGAGAAAATTGAAGAAATGGGATGCCATAGATTATGGAAGAATGGGTAAAATCAAAATATTGGAGAGGGGCTACATGAAGAAATGGAAGCTTGGTTAAAAACTGCACATAGGAGAATTGTCAACTATAAATAGACAAGCGAAATATTGGTTGTATGTGGGTTTTCACTATCGAGCGAAGACTGTGAATCTATCGAGCAAAACAAAACTCAATTGGTGTCAAAAGGGACACACATGGTGATGAGTACTGGACTAATGAGGTATTGTTAATTAGTGGAGAATGAGTTCTACCTCATTAGTAATTCACATGTAGGATTTCATATCCAACATGGAAAACAAGTCACGCGACAATCCAATAGATATGAGATTCACAGTAAGATACTTCACACCTTTATTAGTGAAAACGTGATAACTTGTCAAACTCAGAAGCAGAAAGTTGTAGCACTATCAAGTACTAGAGTTGGGTTTATGTATACATATAAATTTGTTAATTTTGCTTGTAAAATTACCGAAAATTTTGATTGGGCTGTCAACACTTAGAAAAGCTGATTTATTTTAATTATCTGCGTGTAGAAAATGACAAGACTTATTCAATTCTTAAGAAGTAGATATAAATAGTTTTTCTATATATTAAGAGGATGATGATGTGTTGATCATTCTTGTATTGCCCATACATGTACTGATCTGATTCACAGGTGTAACTGATGCACTATTTATTAGCACTAAAAATACCTGCAAGCATACAGGGTAGATCTAGTATAGCTAAAGGTCAGTACCGGATATCGAACACAGGGAATAAGATTGCAACTGACTACCATATACTAAGCGTCATATACTATCCAGAGACATGTGATTTTTTTGGTTGATTAATTAAACTAGATTGAAAGAAATAAACAAAAAAATGGAAAACATAAAAAGAAATAATACAAAGCAAACTTAAGAATGTAGAATTTTAGGATCCAAAAACACAATCGACTTCCTTGAATTACGGTCTCCAGAGCTATTAAGTCGATCACAATTATAGATTAAACCCCCTCCCGAGGTGAGAAACCTGTAGATTAGGTGATAGGATTGAAGTCCCCTTCTAATCCTTAAACCCCTAACTCCTAAAAGCATATAAGATCAAAGACCTCACTCAAAACCTCAACTCTCCCGAGTCCTATTGAATTAAGGTGTGATTTATCCTTTTTTCCATGTCAATTATTTCGTCTCCCGAGTACTCTAATCAACTCCAACATGTATTCAAGAGGTAGCTAATCAATTGAACATAGAAAGCAACGGATAAATCAAATAACTGCAAGAGCTAACAAGGAAAATCAATCGAATATCGATACCAAAAATTCTACAAAAGATGTTCTACTCATAGACAAGTAAAAACTATAGTTAAAGTACGAGACATGAAAGAAATTGATAAAACCCAAGGTTGAATCTTCAATCTTCAGTCTTCTCTTGCCTGGATCTGCAGAGCTCCGCTCCAATGGAAGATGGATGAATTATGTGTGTATTATGGAATGGAAAGAGGTGTAGAGATGGAGAAGGATTGGAGGCCCTGAGATAGAGATTATGAATTAGGTTCAGAGGTATTTATAGGCTGAAAAAAGGTTATTTTTGATAAATTTCGTGCCCTACAAGAAATAGGAGAGATTTGGCTTCACAATATAATAATTTCTTTTCTTCCATGAATTTCCGCCAGATTTTGACTGCACTGCGCGATGTTTGTAAAATGGCCATAACTTTCTCCACAGAACTCCGATTTAGATGTTTAAGGTATCCACGCGAAATTCTTTCGAAGACGAAGAGACTGGTATCTAGTAGGCACTGATTGGACTTCAAAATCGCTTCCATAATGGGCTCGAACAGAGGCTGCTGCACTTTGGCCATTTTTACACCTTTTTCTATCTTTTTCTATCATTTATCAACAAACACGTCAAAAATACCAAATGTATAACATATGCAATTTAAGAACATAATTTGCATGATTGACATTTAAAACAAGTCAAATCTAGTCCTTAAAAACATGCAAAATCTGTGTTTGTCAACTCCCCCAAACTTAATTATTTGTTTGTCCTCAAACAAAACAAGAGAAAAACTAATAAAGAAACACGGATGCTAAAAACTAGACTTCATAGTTGCCTCAAAAATTGTAACAAGAAATAAAGAGTTTGACAAGAATACAAATCAACTCAAGCAAAGCTTATTAGTGCATTTTCATTACTAGCTCGTTGATCACCTTGAAGTACATGCGCTCACCAGTGTTTAGAAGTGTGTTTATCACTCACTCACAAAGTGTACATTGGAAAAAGTGTATGCTCTCAGATCATGCAACATGCAAAGTTTACCATAGGCTTGCTCGAAGTCTAATCCCTCATCTACTTTATGTGATTAAAATCAAATCCGAAAGGTCTTTATTTTAGGTTATAATGTAGGCTATTTGGTAAGGTGAGGAAATATGGCTAAAAAGTGACTAAACCCAAACATAGCAAAAGTGATCAATTTCTACTACATCAAACTTAGCACCCCACCAACAATTCAAATCTCAGTAAACTCTAGACTTTGTCTAAATTTCTTCTCACTTCCCAAATTCCTTTGATTTTTTTTTCTTTTCATTTTTTTTTCTTTGGTACATCCTTTTTTTTTCTTTTATGCACAACCAAATATCACATTCAAACCGCATGTGTCTATGCACTTTTCACAAGTAAGCACACTACTTTTTTTTCTACCTTATCTCTCCAACTCTTTTCACAAAATATAAACTAAAATTCACCAAAGAGCGTATGGATATTCCCCTTTATTTAGCTTCCAAAGAAAAAGGCTGTAAAGGCTCAAAGTGGGTAGCTAGAGAAAAATATTTTGAATAAGGTCATAAATTTGGATATATAAAGTAGCTAAGAAGGATGACCCATTTAAACACTATATAGACTTAGGCAGACTAGGAGCAAGTTCTAGAAACAAATACATGAATGCAGATAAATCACATAAGAAAGAACATATAGCTCAAGTCTCACAAGGTATAAGCATGATTCAAGGTAAACAAGCAATTCATTAATTATACACCTTTTTACAAAACTCTCAAATCAATGTATCAAGTCAACTCAACCAACATATAAACAAAATTTTTATCATAGGCAACTCGGTCTGGTGTCCCTAAACATGAGTATTTCTAAGTTTTCTATGTTATGTTAATGACAAGTTTCACCTCGGGTTTATTAAATAAAATAAAACTAATAAAAATAAGCAAAAACAACTAAACTCACGGTCCACCACTTCATCCCCCCAAACTTATTCAAAACTAAGTTAAGTTTGTAAAGTCGGTAGGGAAGTGAGTAAACTAAGAAAACAAATCAAACTAAATAAAAAAGATACCAATGTTGGGTTGCCTCCCAACAAGCGCTTGGTTAACGTCTTTAGCTTGACGTTCTTTGAGGCTCATAAAATATCCCTCATTCTCGGGATTTTCTTTGGGATGCATTATGTACCTACAATTTCGCAATGTGAGCATAGAATGAAGAAAATTATAATAGAGTACAATGCATAATATGTGGCAATCCCCTGAACTTTAATCATATCAGGGCATAAAATATGCAAATCAAATTATCTACCTTAACATGATCATTTTTCATCCCCCATAATCTTCTCTATCCCCCAATTAATTGCAAAAATTTTCAACAATAGACCAAGATCACGCAAAATAATTTAAGCTCCTAAAAACACAATTCATGCAAGATAAAATAGCCCCGCAATGCTATGAACATGAACTATGTGTATCAACAATCAAACCAAAGTGATATTCAATTTTCATCCACCAAAGATCAAACATACTCTAGCACACCCAGCAACTATTTCTCGCAAATATCCAAAAACTCACAAATTCACCAAGAATAAATCCCAATTAAATCGTCACTCATCAAACTCCTATCCAAACTCCCAATATATATATCAACAACAAAGTCATTCAATGAAAGAATTCAAGATCAAAGCTCAGAAATTAAAAGAGAACGTACCTTGTGTTGATTGACAGCTAAGCACATGAATAATTGGTAGAGTACAAAGAATTTGCTTAAGTGATGTGAATTTGAAGTGTGTGTGGGTGATTTACGTGGAGAAAATAAAATAAAAATAGAGGGAAGGAGGTTCTAGTTTTTCTCTTTTTTTAAAGATTTTCTTGAAAAATAACGAAGAATAAGAAGTTTTAAAAAAAGGAAAAAGAAAAAAAAAGAAAAGGAAAAATTTAAACGGAAAAGAAAAAAAAGTTTAAAGAAAAGAATTTTTTTTTTATTATTTTTATTTAACTTAAGCTCTATGGAGAAAAACTTCAGCTCTATTCAGGAGAAAACTAAAGGTAATAAAAATTATAATAAAAATAAGAGAGCAAGCATATTTTATATCTCACCCACGCTCTACGGAGTGTATCAAATGTTGTAGCAGATAATTGCATCTTCCATAGGAGCGCAGAGTAATCCATTGTTGTGCTTCGTGCTCCTTGCAAAACAAATAAAACAAAAAAAATTAAAATAAAACTATACAAAATATTACACTCCAAATTAGTATTATCAACTGTTCTACAATATCAGCTTAAAGCAATAATATTCCCCGGCAACGGCGCCAAAAACTTGATGCACTATTTATTAGCACTAAAAATACCTGCAAGCATACAGGGTAGATCTAGTATAGCTAAAGGTCAGTACTGGATATCGAACACATGGAATAAGATTGCAACTGACTACCATATACTAAGCGTCATATACTATCCAGAGACACGTGATTTTTTTGGTTGATTAATTAAACTAGATTGAAAGAAATAAACAAAAAAATGGAAAACATAAAAAGAAATAATACAAAGCAGGCTTAAGAATGTAGAATTTTAGGATCCAAAAACACAATCGACTTCCTTGAATTACGGTCTCCAGAGCTATTAAGTCGATCACAATTATAGATTAAACCCCCTCCCGAGGTGAGA
Source organism: Salvia splendens (assembly GCF_004379255.2). NCBI lineage: Eukaryota > Viridiplantae > Streptophyta > Magnoliopsida > Lamiales > Lamiaceae > Salvia > Salvia splendens. Next base: position 1,898,811 of record NC_056049.1, read on the forward strand.
AACCTGTAGATTAGATGATAGGATTGAAGTCCCCTTCTAACCCTTAAACCCCTAACTCCTAAAAGCATATAAGATCAAAGACCTCACTCAAAACCTCAACTCTCCCGAGTTCTATTGAATTAAGGTGTGATTTATCCTTTTTTCCATGTCAATTATTTCGTCTCCCGAGTACTCTAATCAACTCCAACATGTATTCAAGAGGTAGCTAATCAATTGAACATAGAAAGCAACGGATAAATCAAATAACTGCAAGAGCTAACAAGGAAAATCAATCGAATATCTATAGCAAAAATTCTACAAAAGATGTTCTACTCATAGACAAGTAAAAACTACAATTAAAGTACGAGACATGAAAGAAATTGATAAAACCCAAGGTTGAATCTTCAATCTTCAGTCTTCAGTCTTCTCTTGCCTGGATCTGCAGAGCTCCGCTCCAATGGAAGATAGATGAATTATGTGTGTATTATGGAATGGAAAGAGGTGTAGAGATGGAGAAGGATTGGAGGCCCTGAGATAGAGATTATGAATTAGGTTCAGAGGTATTTATAGGCTGGAAAAAGGTTTATTTTTGATAAATTTCGTGCCCTACAAGAAATAGGAGAGATTTGGCTTCACAATATAATAATTTCTTTTCTTCCGTGAATTTCCGCCAGATTTTGACTGCACTGCGCGATGTTTGTAAAATGGCCATAACTTTCTCCACAGAACTCCGATTTAGATGTTTAAGGTATCCACGCGAAGTTCTTTCGAAGACGAAGAGACTGGTATCTAGTAGGCACTGATTGGACTTCAAAATCGCTTCCATAATGGGCTCGAACAGAGGCTGCTGCACTTTGGCCATTTTTACACCTTTTTCTATCTTTTTCTATCATTTATCAACAAACACGTCAAAAATACCAAATGTATAACATATGCAATTTAAGAACATAATTTTCATGATTGACATTTAAAACAAGTCAAATCTAGTCCTTAAAAACATGCAAAATCTGTGTTTGTCAGTAACCAAAATTTTTAGTAACTTTTTCCTGGCATATATTGTTGTGATATATTTTTAAAAAGTAATTAATTATTGGTACCAAAGGTCTGTAAAAAGGACTACAAATTATGCAATAAGTAAATTTCAAACTGTCGTGTTAACTCTATAAACGTGCCATACTTTGCTCAGAAAGACGCATGCTCGCCCTCCTTCTTGTCTTGTTCATCAGACTACATGCATATTCCTTTTTTCTTCTTCATTGCTACCATCAACACCGTATCTGTTGTCGGTGCTAGTGCTGGTGCTTCCTCGAAGGATTTTAATTGAATCGATCAAATTCAAACTCTTTAAAGAGGATTTGATCATCCATATATACATTATTATCTCTCCAAATGTTGACAAAGCCACAAATGTTAATTAGTTAGAGATAAATCACTGCAAGTATCAATACATAATATTTTATTTATTTATAATACATAACATAGAGAACATAGTACATATTACAAACTTGCTCTTGAAATATAGTTGCTATTTTTCTATAGCTAGAGCTGCCACACATAGGCAAAATCTAGCCGACTATTTTTCTTCAACAAGATTGTACCCAAACATATACACACAATATTAATTGATATTTTATTTATTCATGGTGGTAGTTTATTTAGGTAATGATGGAAGTATACAAGATAGGTACGTAGAAGACATTATTTCATGGACAGACCAAAGTATTTATTATAAGTAGTGACATATTATTTGGAAGGCGGTGGTGGCGGAGACGGGCAGATTGTTATGTTAGGGGGAAGGGGAGGTAGAGGAAACGGAGGTTGGGGAGGGGGAAGAATTACCCATAGACGTACAAGTGGAGGTGGTGGAGGCGGAGACGGGGGTGGTGGAGAGGGCGGAGGTGGTGGTGGAGGTCAACAAAAGCGGGTGAGGAATGATGGTAAGCATACAGTTGCGGAAGTGGTTGAAATGAATATGGAAGTGAGAGCCACCACAAGTAACAACTTATTAAGCCACATATTGTTGAGATCAATGATACTAATACTTAGATGTGTTTTGATGAAAATTGTTATGATATTTGATCATATTTATAGGCATAAATGTTCATGTCGAGTATGTATGTCAGTTAAGGAATGCATTCAATTTGAATAATAGTTGCTACAAAGTCATATATAGCTAATCAATTATCCAAGTTAGGCCATAATTTCATAGTACTATTTAAAGTTTACTTAGTTTTAGATAGGACTAGACTCAGTAAAAAGAAAGGGTTAATAGCAATTTAAATCACGAAGTTTGGTCAAATTAGTAATTTTTAGTAGCTTCTGCTTACGATAAATATACGTAAAATATGTTTATCACGTGAATATTTGTGAAGAGATTAAAAACTAGACTTTAAATTCTAAAAGAGCAAATTTAAACATTATGTGTAGATACAAATTTGTGAATCAACGTTATGTAGATTCTGAATATTACTTACTACTTACGCCGTCCACGAAATAATATCCATATTTCCCATTTTGGTTCATCCACAAAATAATGTCCAGATTTGATTTTTGATTTTTTTTTTATAAATGGATTTCACTTTCCACTAATTCATTACACTCACATTTTATTATAAAACTAATATATAAAAATTGAGACATATATTCCACTAATGATTTCTACTCACTTTCCTTACATTTCTTAAAAAAATTTGCACCAAGTTAAAGTGTGACTTAAATTGTGGATAGAGGGAGTACTAAATTTAACTCAAGTTAAAATGCCGCGTTGACATATAGAATTTGATTAATAAACTTTAATGAATATGCATAATGCACTAATTATGATCATTTTCTTGTAATTTTCATAATTCAAACTCGATTAATACAAAGAGTGGATGCATGCAGAGACATTGTCACATATGTGGCGAAAATGAATACGGTTCAAGTGCTATTTTCAGTTGTTGCAAACCGAGTTGGTCAATTTGATCATCTGTTGCATATTGTAAGTTTGTAATAAATTTTAATTTTTTCCTGATATATTGTTATGATGTATTTTTTGAATTAATGGATTTGAAAATTCATCAATAATTAATCGATCATTATATTTAATCATCAGATTAACATACATTGTAAATTCACCTGTTGGATTTCATATACAACACAGGAAACATATCACACAACAAGTAAATTTTTAACCGTAGTGTTAACTCTGCAAGCGTGCCATAATCCGCTCGAACAGCAAACACACACTCGTCCTCTTAGTGTTGTTCATCAGACTATGTTGACGCGATGTACTCCTCTTTTCATTCTTCGTTTCTATCACCAACAACCATATCCGTTGTTGCTTCCGGTGCTGGTGTTGGTGCTTCGTCGATGGATTCGAGCTCTTGATAAATTCATCATCAATACATTTATCACACATCCAAATGTTGACAAAGCCATTTTGTTGAATTTCTATATACTCCCTCCATCCCATAAAAAGAGGGAACATCATTTTTGGTCCACGAACTTTGCCAAAGTATCATTTTAGGTCCATGAACTTTGAAAATATCATTTTAGGTCCGTGAACTTTGAGTTAGTATCATTTGAGGTATTTTTTACTATTTTCAAGTTTTTTTTGGACGAAAATACTCTCAATACCTTAAAGTGTATATATTTTTAATAAATTTATCATATATTCATATTTTTTTATAAATATCTTTACAATATATTTTTGACAAATTTTCTAAATATAATTTGACCTTAAATATTATCACTTAATTTTGTGACATGCAAGTAAAATTGCTTCTTCAATTTTTTATATTAATTTTTTTTAAATTGAATAAAGAACTTTCCTTAATAATAAAAAATTGAATAAAGATCTTCCTCACATTTCTCTCACTACCCTCAGCCTCCCATCGGCGACTTCTCTCTCTGCGCACACGCAATGCACCTTTCCGGCCGCCTGTCGCCGACAAATCATCTGTTCCCTTCTCCTCTGTTTGATTTCTCAATCTCTCTCTCAATTGCTCTGCTTCATGTGTTTGATTTCCATATACAATTATACACCGACACAAATACACCGTAGCTCATCAAAGAGTACTTTGATTGATATTAACTCATAGTTGACGGACCTCAAATGATATTTTCAAAGTTCACGAACTTAAAATGATACCTTAACAACGTTCGTGGACCAAAAAAGATGTTCCCTCTATAAATTAATACAATACATAGGGAAATTGTAATTTAAAAATATTTATGAGGTCATTTTGTAAGTTTTCAAACGCAGTTGGCTTGTTTGGTTTTAAACGTCATTTTATGACGCGTTTTAGTGTAACCGCATGAAGTTTTTCATGAAGTTTTTACGTAAGGAATAGAGATTCTATCCCCACACATAATCGGAGATGGATAATGAGAGAAAAATAATTAAGCGGTATATACGGTTTAACTATTGTTAAAAGCAACGTTGATATAAAAAGAGCTGACAGTATCAAGAAAGAGACAGTGGGGATACGAGTTTTTTTTTTTTTTTTTAATCTTTGCAGTGGGGATATGAGTTATTAGGCCATCCACAATAGGAATAGCCCAGTAATAGCCCAGCCATAGCCTAGCCACTGCCACATCATCAGCACTAAAAATCCTCTTGGCACATCATAAATAGCCCAACCATAGCCTAGCCACATCATAAATAGCCCAGCCACATCAATAGCCACATCACTAATAACAATTATATAAAAATAAAATAATTAACAATCACACAATATACGGAATTTAATTTACGAGACATATACGAGAAACATTAATAATACTATCCACATCACTATTAACAAATATATACAAAATGAAATAATTAACAATCACACAATATGCGAAATTTAATGTACGAGACATATACGGGGAAATGACGAACAAAGCGCGTATATATAGTGTTTCGAAAAAAAAAATTATTTTTTCGCGCTAGGCGGTGCGCTGGGCGATCCGGGCGCTGCAATAGCGCCGAACGGACCGCCCAGCGCACCGCCCAGCGCCACGCGACCGCCCAGCGCTGCGCGGTTTCTCTCTCCAATCGCCCGCTGGGCGGCTGCAATAGATCGCCCAGCGAACCGCCCAGCGCCGGCGCTCGGCTGGGCGGTCGCTGGGCGCCTATTGTGGATGGCCTTAATAACACTTTTCTTTACGACTAAACACCGTAACATCAAATAATCTATAATACTTCGAATTTCTTTTTCTCCACCTATCTATAACTACGATTAATTATTCAAAATTTTATAACATTTTTAAATTGTTTTGGGCATATGTTAGTGTCCCGTGATAAAATTTAATATAGATGATAAAAATGAATCAAATAATATTTTTTAAATAAAAAACTTAAAAATTAAATTCATAATATTATAGTAATAGTAATAGTATATTTATATGATTAAATTAAATAATTCTTAGGTTGTGAAGACCATACATTACAAATTTACAATCTTAAATTTAAACGAATACAAAAAGGGAAATAATCTGTATCACTCAAGTTTACAACATTAATTTATACTTAGGGCACCCGCAATGGGGCGCCCGATGGCACGCCTGATGGCGTCCATCGTCCTCAGGCGCAGACGATGCCCACATTGTCGGTGCCCGCCATCGTCCGCGCCCTACGTCGCGGACGATGGCCTATCGTCCGCGCCATCGGGCGCCCCATTGCGGGATCGGCGGACAATGGTCGCGGAGGATGGCACACATTTTTTATGGCTATTTAAACCTCGTTTCATATTCACTTGTTCGTACGAACATCTCACCTCTCTCATTTCGCTCATCTCTCACATTTCTACCTCTCTCAAATACCAAAATGAACCACGACGATGACTCCACTAGTTCTAGCTCGTCGGGGTCGGGTAGTTCGACCTCGGCCACTTCGGAAGCCTTGGATGCAGCCGTTGAAGAAACCATGTTCAGCTCATGAACGACATGATTGAAGAAGTGTGGGCCCGTAACCGCCGTCGTTGAGTTTGCGTATTTTTTTTAATTCGTATTGTAATGTATTAATTTCTATAAATAAAATGAAGTTTTTTCCCAATTTTTGTATTTATTTAAATATTCAAATAAAATAAAAATGCATATGGCGCACTTTAGGCGTCATATTGCAGGTGGGGGTAGAAGGATAAAACTGATGACGTGGCGCGCCTTAGGGCGGCCCATTGCAACAGATACGGGATATAACATGGCACGACCAAAAAGAAAATCAAATAATAATATCATAATCTAAAATATAGCGACTTGAAACCAATTAGGTCACATGCTGATGTCGGAATCAAATCTCGACATGTCCATTTCATTTTATTTTATTTTATTTTATTTTATTTTTTGTTCATTATTTTTCACCATTACACCTCTTACTTTTTCATGACACAATGGCATATTCCTTTTTTTTCAAATACTTACTTAAATTATAGAGTACTAGCTCACTAATAATTCTAACGATTATTTTTATTTAGAATGGAACGGAAGTAGCTTCTACACCTGTGTAGAAGTAGAATAGAATAATAATGCTATTCATTTCAAATTAATAAAATTCTTACACATGAATAATATATATATTCTCATAAATGTGAAAATATATATTGCACCAATATTAATTAAAATTAAATCAACGGTTGAGATCTAGCCAGCACTGATCAATATCAATTCTACTCCCCACCAACCCACTAACTTTCTGAATTTCCCAAAATACCCTCAATATCTTCGGATTTAACGCCTCAGATATTTCACATTTAAAGAAGCCATTGATTCTCAGTGGAGCACAGTCGCCTCGCCACTCTCACCACTGAGGTGCTTTCTCTCTCTCCCTCTCTCTTTCTTACGCTGTCTTCTCGCTGTCTGTGGCTATCAATCTGCGTTGGCATTGACTATCAATCTGCGTTGGCATTGACTCGAGGTTCAATTTGAATAATTTTGCTTAACTGAGAAAAAATGGCGCTGGTGCTTGTAAAATTAGTAATGCTGTGATTGTTTGTGATAATTTGTAGAAACCGCATCGGATTTCACTTATTCTGTACTGCTACTTGCTGCGATCTGGTCGAATTTGGGGGTTGTGTTGTTGATTTTGTTGTTTTATTGTGTATATGTGTTTGTTTGTGGATAATGAGCTGCGTGTGTACTTCAGTTTTGCAGATCTAGCTAGTTCATGCATGAGTTGTGCATTTTGGTTAAAAAAAATTGCATCTTTCACCGTTGGATTTGAAAAATCTTCTTTTTTGATAAAGAGCTGAACGTTTCTGCAACCAAACCTGACTTATTTAGACACAAAAACGATACTACTACTATGTAAATTGCACTTGAAAACACACAAACATGATGCATCCAAAATTGAGTTGCTGGATCTTTCAAGTAACTTGGGATGGAGAGAGTATTTAATTAGGACTGGAGTCATTGTTGTTCATTTTTAATGGATGTCATAAGAGTTTTTGTTGATTGTGTGTTGAGTGTATGTTTATCTGTTCCTGAATTTGTCTTGGAATGCATAATATCTCTTTCTCACGTTGACCTGTGCACCAAGATCCAGTCAAGTTTGTTGACGCACATCATGATTGACTGCTTTCTCGATTTTTAGTGAAAATGTTGTTTTGGCATTTACTGAATATTGCAAAATTGGATGCTTTTGACTTTTGTGAGGATGATTCTATCTTTTTCAGTCGAATAGAAGCACTTTTACAAAATTGTTGGGACACTGTACTGAAATAGATTGGATCAGATATCCTTAATTTGTTTGTGTGTATCCATTCCAACATAAATTAGAGATTTGACTATGTGGTTGTGATTGCTCTTCTAGCTTATGCTGTTCATTTCTTGTACAGCACTGTTTGCTACTTTTCTCATTATTCTTTTAATCTTTTTCCAATATTTGTAGGCCTGTACTTTATAACAATGTCGGATCTAGAGGCTCCCCTACGCCCCAAGAGAAAGAAGATTTGGGTGGACTACTTTGTCCAGTTCCGATGGATAATTGTGATCTTTGTCGTCCTTCCGATTTCGTTCACACTATACTTCCTCACGTATCTTGGGGATGTGTGGTCTGAATCGAAATCGTTCAAGAAGCGCCAGAAGGAACATGACGAAAATGTCGAGAAGGTTGTGAAGCGGCTCAAGGAGAGGAACCCGAAGAAGGATGGTTTAGTCTGCACAGCCCGTAAGCCTTGGATTGCTGTTGGAATGCGAAATGTGGACTATAAGCGTGCTCGCCATTTCGAGGTCGACCTTTCTGCCTTCAGAAATGTTCTGGAGATCGACCAGGAGAGAATGATAGCTAGAGTCGAACCTTTGGTCAATATGGGACAGATTTCCAGGGTCACTGTCCCGATGAATCTGTCGCTTGCAGTTGTTGCAGAGCTTGATGATCTTACCGTTGGAGGTCTGATCAACGGCTATGGTATTGAAGGAAGCTCCCATATCTATGGCCTGTTCTCCGATACTGTTGTGGCTTATGAGATTGTTTTGGCTGATGGCCGGTTGGTTAGAGCAACGAAAGACAACGAATATTCTGACCTTTTTTATGCTATCCCATGGTCTCAGGGGACGCTTGGACTCCTTGTCGCAGCCGAGATTAAGCTCATCCCCATCAAGGAATACATGAAGGTAACATACAAGCCTTTGGTGGGTAATCTCAAGGAGCTTGCCCAAGGCTATATTGATTCTTTCGCACCAAGGGACGGGGATCAGGACAATCCTGACAAGGTACCGGACTTCGTTGAGACCATGATCTACTCCCCGACTGAAGCTGTCTTCATGACGGGTAGATATGCTTCGAAGGAGGAAGCCAAGAAGAAGGGAAACAAGACCAACAGCGTTGGCTGGTGGTACAAGACCTGGTTCTACCAGCATGCTCAGACTGCATTGAAGAAAGGCGAATTTGTCGAGTATATCCCAACTAGAGAATACTACCACAGGCATACTCGGTGCTTGTATTGGGAGGGGAAGCTCATTCTTCCCTTTGGTGATCAGTGGTGGTTCAGGTTTCTCTTCGGTTGGCTGATGCCCCCTAAGGTTTCTCTCCTCAAGGCTACTCAGGGCGACGCTATTCGAAACTATTACCATGAAATGCACGTCATTCAGGACATGCTTGTCCCGCTCTACAAGGTGGGAGATGCTCTGGAATGGGTCCACAGAGAGATGGAGGTATTAACTTACCAGTTTTTTGCAATTTTGATGTGTTAGGTTTGTGTTTATACTAAACAAGTGAATGTTGTATAGGTATATCCAATCTGGCTCTGCCCACACAGGCTATACAAACTCCCGGTGAAAACCATGGTCTATCCTGAGCCAGGATTCGAGCTCCAGCGCAGACAGGGCGACACTCAGTATGCTCAAATGTACACTGACGTCGGGGTCTACTACGCCCCGGGGCCAGTCTTGAGAGGTGAGGAGTTCGACGGGTCTGAGGCGGTCCGTAGGATGGAGAGCTGGCTGATCGAGAACCACGGATTCCAGCCGCAGTATGCTGTGTCCGAGCTCAGCGAGAAGAACTTCTGGAGAATGTTCGATGCTGGCCTCTATGAGCACGCCAGGAGGAAGTACGGAGCTGTGGGCACCTTCATGAGCTTGTACTATAAATCGAAGAAGGGGAGGAAGACGGAGAAGGAGGTGCAGGAAGCCGAGCAGGCGATCTGTGAAGCCCCGGACGCCGAGGCTGACTAGACTATAACACAGGCGAATGCTGGTTGTTGTAGCTGTTGTTGTGTTTGAGATTCGAGTAGGATTGAGTTGTTTTGCTGTTTCTTTCCCTTTTATCTAAATTTTAGCTTATTATGTTTTGTTTTGTTTATGTATTGAGGACTTGTAGTTTTGCTCAGTTTGACTATTTATTCCCAGAGACTATTTTTGTTTTCTTTTTGGGTGATTTTTATGTTCTGTTTGTTGAGGAAAAGATAAAAAGGGTTGTCTAATATTTTCGTGCGTGTGATAAATTATGTAGTCTGCTTCAGATTAAAGTTTGGTTTTATCCATTTAAATTCTAAAAACACTCAAAAGTATTCTATATGCCTTCATTGTTTTAAAATGGACGGAATATTAAATTATTAATTAATGACAGCTTATTATAGCTCACGAAATTCCCAAAAACATCTTTACATACATTTCTTCATACGCACAACTCTCTCCTCTTTCTCTCTCTCTCACTGCTATGGGGTTGGTGATAGTGATATCTCTGCCTCTGATTATTTTCTCAATTCTTCTGGGATTTGGGTGCTATCTAATCGGAAGGGAAAAGGGCAGGAAAGAATCATACGCCACCGCTCAAATTGTGGGCCCACCTGCTCCGCCGCCGGGAATTATCGCCGCCGATTCCCAAGCTTCTCCTCCACCCCACTTCAAGCCCCACGATTCTGCCAATGTTTAGTGCTCATTTTTCCTTTAATCAGAGAGCTTGTTACTATTTGTGAATTGGGTAATTCTTTTTATTGTTTATATATACTCCGTGTGATTTTTTTATGAAATTTTTAATTTCTTAGTAGGCTTTGTATAATTAAATACTACCACTATTATATTTTTCCTGTATTTGTTGAAATATCATACCCGCAAGGCCGCAAATAATTTGATATCTATCGTGAAATCTATTTCCGACGTTGGCAAAATTGTCGGGTGACTATTTTAAGTAACGGCGATATGAAATGGTTAAATTAGTAGTATTGAATAATATATAAGAGACTCATATTCCACTTACTTTCTTCCACTTATCTTTCTTAATATTTCTTGACCACTTATCTTTCTTAATATTTCTTGAAATTCATATTAAAAAGAAATGAGACTCCTGCTCAGGACAGAAGGAGTAACATATTAAAAGAATATTTTTTGATGATTTATTAAATTATTTTTTATATTAATTGATTTTTACAAAATACATAATAAAATAAGACGTTTTAGTCTAATTTGAAATTCTGATAGTACATCGTTTCATCAAGGAAATGTTGTTTTGGACATTTTGATTTGTCATTTCATCTAATTTATACACTCCAACCATCATTAATTGAGACACTTTTTAATAGTGAATTTAATAAGTTTAATTGAAGAGAAAATAAAATAAATGTACTACTTATTTTCACCAAAACATAATTCATTTGACAAGGAACAAATTACGTATGACAAAATGAAATATAGATAGACATTTTACATCAAAAACTCGATAAATAAGAATTTCCTTTTCAAAACTCACGAAAGTCATAGTATAAAATAAAAATAAATCTTCATCTCATAATATTTATTTACTATGCACTTAAATACATACTGCCAATAAAAAGGAAAACATAAAACGCATTGCCGGCTTTACTTCAACAAGCTTCCCTACACACGCGGCCGTCGGTGGCGATCAGATCAACCAAAAACCGATCTCGCGGCGGCCGAGTTCTCACCGTCGGCCGCGTCGATTCCGTTTCTTCTTCTTTCAATTGCTTAATTATCCATCCGCTGAACTCCAATTTTAACCAATGGCTGTAAAACCCAAGTCCCGCACAGTTCTCGAACCCTTCGCACAATCCGCCGTCGACTCCGGCACCTCTCCGATCAAACACGCCGCTCTCTCCGAAATATCCGACGAACAAACTCTGATCTACATCGCGAATCTCTCCGGCGTCCTGTCACTCTACTCGCTGCAAACCTCCCTGCCGCATATCGCCTTCGTCAGACGCCTCGCGCTGCCCGGCACCGGCGCGCTGAGCTCAATCCTCCCCCTCGTTCACATCGGTAAAGTCATTGTCCTCGTCGATGGATACTTGTACTTAATCGACTCTAATTTAGCGGAAACGCCTAAGAGAATTGCTCTATTTAGAGGAGTCACTGCGTTTTCTCGGAAATTTCAAAGCCGAAGCTATGGTTCGGAATCTCTTCATAGTAATGGCGGTGGTGAAGCTAATTATGTGCATAGAAATGGCGATGGTAATGATGTGAAGAGTTTCTTCGCGGTTGGGATTGGGAAGAAATTGGTATTAGCGGAATTAGTTTTGGGTGGTTCGTTGGTGATATTGAAGGAGATTCAAGGGGTTTTTGATGGATTTATTACGACTGTGCTGTGGATTGACGATTCTGTGTTTGTTGGCACCAAAATTGGGTATTATTTGTATAATCGTGTGAACGGGCGGTGCGAGCTGATCTTTTCGCTACCGGATTCGTCTAGTTTTCCGAGACTGAAGTTGCTGGCGAAGGAGTCGAGGGTGATGTTAATGGTTGACAATGTAGGGATTGTTGTGGACGTGGCGGGGCAGCCGGTGGGAGGCAGCTTGGTGTTTAAGGAGGCTCCTGATTCGATTAAGGAAATAGGAAGTTATGTGATTGCTGCGAGGAATCTGACGCTGGAAGTGTATCACAAGAAAACGGGATTCTGTGTTCAGAGGCTTACGTTTGGGAATGGAGGCGCAGGACCGTGCATGCTGGCGGATGAGGAGCACGAGAATGGGAAGCTTGTTGCTGTTGCAACGAGTTTAAAGGTATCTAAAGAGCTTGAAAAATAGTGATTGAATCTTGAGTTTGAATGTGTAATGCGTCACTGTGAATGGTAGATTATGCTTAATTGTGATTTGTTTGTACTTGGATTGTTTTTTATTCTAATGTTATTCCGTTTAGAATTTAGATCAAGGCATCAGCTGTATACAGTAGATTGCTCGATCTTTTACCTAATAGTATGTTACTGAAAAAGGTCCAAGTGATGAATTCGGGAGTGATAGTCAATTTTAACTGAGACTAGAGTGTCGATAATTTTGTTGATCGCCTTTATTTTCCGGACACTTATTTTGTTGTAATATGTCTCTTATTTTTTGAATTGAAGCTAATCTGCTACTGGAAAGTTTCTGGAGAAGAGCAAATTAAAGATCTGCTCAGGAAAAAGAGCTTCAAGGAAGCCATCTCCTTGGTTGAAGAGCTGGAGAATGACGGTGAAATGACAAAGGAGATGCTCTCATTTGTCCAGGCACAGGTGGGATTCCTGTTGCTATTTGATTTGCATTTCAAGGAAGCAGTAGATCACTTCTTGCTTTCAGAAAACATGCAGCCTTCTGAACTTTTTCCATTTATCATGCCAGACCCAAATCGCTGGACACTGCTGGTATGTGTTAATTCCTTTCTGTATTGTGCTCATTGGGAAGCTTTACGTGTTTCTTTTGTCCTTTTTGAATGCCACACCACGATCTTAGTCTTATTCTCTATAACTTAACACTTCTGTCCATGTTAACATGTGCATCTTTTGTTACTAATGTATATTAAATTGTTTTGATCCAGGTCCCAAGAAATCGGTATTGGGGTTTGCATCCTCCTCCAACACCTCTTGAAAATGTAATAGATGATGGATTGACAGCTATTCAAAGAGCTGTTTTTCTAAAGAAGGCAGGCGTAGAGTCTGCTGTTGATGATGAGTTTCTTCAAAATCCCCCAACAAGAGCTGATCTGTTAGAGTCTGCCATAGAGAACATGATAAGGTGTTTCTAATTTTTTTTTGAGATGCTGTTTTTCTGAATTTCAGTTGGTAGTTATTTGATGTTCACTGTATTCAGCGTCGTCCGAGGGCCCGAGTTGTTTCTATGAGTGCTTGAAATATTTCGGTTTCCCTCCCAAGGCATGTTGCATAGTGCGCTACTTTGTATCTGGCTAGTTATGTTTGTCTCACTTTCGCTAATGTGCTCCAGATATTTGCAAACATGTCGTGGAAGAGATCTAGCCATTTCAGTGAAGGAGGGAGTTGACACTCTTCTGATGTATCTTTATAGAGCTCGGAATTGTGTTGATGACATGGAAAGGCTTGCTTCTTCAGAGAACTGCTGTGTAGTGGTATGGATTGCCTTTTACTTCTCCCTCAATTAGCTGAGGTATCTGTTATGGAATGATTTATTATGTCCTTTTATGGTCTTTAATAAGGGAAGATTGAGTATGAGGTTGTTTAGCATTCAGTGTCTAACTGCTTGTGTGGCTTCTAAATTCTTATTGCTGCAAAGTTTTGTAAGTCAACTAAAAGGTTTTGTAAAAATTGTGTTAGAATAAGTGAACAAATCTTGCTTTGTGTTAATAATGGCACAAATTCTATCTAAATCAAATTACCGACTTGTCTAAACAAACAATGACCATGGGAATTCAATGGGCAGTGCAGGAGGAGCTAGAAGCACTAATGAATGAATCTGGGCATTTGCGAACACTTGCTTTCCTTTATGCTGGCAAAGGAATGAGTGCCAAGGCTGTTTCTACTTGGCGTGTGTTGGCCAGAAAATATTCGTCAGGCAGCTATCGTAATGAACAATCTGAGGGAACTGATTTACAAGATCCCACTAGAAGGTTTATCTCAAATCGGGAGACTGCAGCAATAGAGGCATCTAAGATTCTCGAGGAATCATCAGACCAGGATTTGATACTTCAGCACCTCGGATGGGTTGGTGACTAACCCTTCTGAATCATTTTCAGCTTTTTGCTTGATATATCTGATTTTGTGTGGGGCCTTTTGTTTCTCTTTCTAGATTGCTGATATTAGCCAGGTGCTTGCAGTTCAAATTCTGATATCAGAAAAAAGGAGCGATTTACTATCACCAGGCAAGGCTAACAGGGATATTAATAGGCGTCATGATATTCCAAGCATGTGCTTTTTATTTTCTACTATATTTCAAGACCTGAGAAGTTTACAGGATTAAGTTTGATGGACTTTTATGTCCTGGTATCTAAAGAGAAGAGTTCCCTAGTTGGTTGCGGTAACTTACTATGATATATTAACCGAAGTTACTACTATTCTTTGTTTGAATGAAAAGAACTGTGCTGGTTGCTAGTAGACTTGCACATCACTTTTCTGCCACGGTTTTGCTAGTTTATTCATCAGTTCCTTTAGATAAAAATATAGTACAGTATATATATATATATTAGGCGTGTGACTTTTTGGCTACTTTTCTGCAATTCAAATTACTTCATGTTGAACTTTAGTAATGGTATCCCTGAATTTATTTGCAAAACTTGTGATTCTTGGTTGTAATACTTTTGCTGTTATATTATGGTGCATTAATTCTTCTTTACGTTGCTGATTTTGATACAACTTTTACCGTGACAGACGAAGTTATCGCTGCAATAGATCCCAAAAAAGTAGAAATTCTTCAAAGGTACATTAATTTTTATGCTGTATCATTTTAAGAAATCTTAGTTTACCTCGACTTATCATGATTGCTTTGTAAACCACGAACAATTTTGCGTGTTGTGATACAGATATCTCCAGTGGTTGATTGAAGACCAAGACTCTGAGGACCTGCAGTTCCATACAACATATGCGCTCTTGCTTGCAAAGTCAGCACTTGAAACTTATGATGAGGAGCTTTCAACTCAAAATGTTCTCAGTGAGATGAATGTGTCTGAAAATGGAAGGAGTTCAATTTTTGATACTCCTGTTAGGGAAAGACTGCAGATATTCTTACAGTCATCAGCCCTATATGATGCAGAAGAGGTCCTCGATATGATTGAAGAGTCAGAACTTTGGCTTGAAAAGGTTGACTAATAATTCTCGAATTCAGTATGTCTAAGATGTTTTTCCGTGTTAACAGCTGAATCTGATATTGAACATTTAATTTTACTCTTTAATACTAACTAATCTGGGTTGGTTTTCTTTTGCAGGCTATACTTTATAGGAGGCTTGGCCAAGAAGCCC
This sequence comes from Salvia splendens, assembly GCF_004379255.2. Taxonomy (NCBI): domain Eukaryota; kingdom Viridiplantae; phylum Streptophyta; class Magnoliopsida; order Lamiales; family Lamiaceae; genus Salvia; species Salvia splendens. The sequence continues at coordinate 1,914,382 of NC_056049.1, forward strand.
TCGTGCTAGATATTTTGGCTTTGTAAGTTTGCAAAACTATCAAAAGTAGGATTGCCGCGTATGTTTCCAATAAACTGAATAAGAGCTTACTTATTGTTGAAGTATAGTGCATGAAAAATAGGGAGATTCATGGTATATAATCAAGAGTGACAAGGTTTGTACGTCCCTTTTTTATTTTATTAGGAAACTGGAGAACTTTGAAGCTGCTGAAAACTATTGCGCAGAGATTGGTAGACCAGATGCTTATATGCAGTCAGTTATCTTTCTCTCCTTTTATTCGTTAAATGCTGGTGATGATACTTTCACCATGGCTTAATATTATTCTTTCTCTGCGATGCCATCAGGTTGCTCGACATATATTTGGATCCTAAGGATGGCAGAGAGCCCATGTTCAAAGCTGCTGTCCGTCTTCTCCACAATCATGGAGAAATGCTAAATCCTTTGAAAGTGCTCGAGGTATAAGTTTGCATCCCGCTTGCACCAAAGTTCCCTATCTTCTTTTTGTGGTATGATACGACTTATTTATATTACTTATTTCCTGTCCCAGAGATTATCACCGGATATGCCTCTTCAGCTTGCTTCAGATATAATATTGAAAATGTTAAGAGCCCGGCAACATCATCGACTGCAAGGAAAAGTATGTTTTGTGATATGCTCTCTCTTTGCACTGCCATGCCTCCATATGATGCCATTCTGTCAAAAAATTGTTTATTATTTGGTCGTACGCATATCATAAATGGTTTTGGATAATCATTAGAAATTGACATGATTTAGGCTTCGAAGGTTAGTTTGTGTAAAAAGAAATTTGTTGATGATATTAATGATAATCAGGCCTTAGAGACTGCTAAATACACCACCCTTCTCGCAGATTGTTCACAAGATGTCTCATGCCTTGAATGTTGATGCGAGTTTAGCAAGACTGGAAGAGAGGTCCCGCCTTGTGCAGATCAATGATGAAAGTACTTGTGATTCTTGCCATGCTCGTCTCGGTACCAAGCTGTTTGCAATGTACCCAGACGATTCTGTTGTTTGTTACAAGGTTTGTTGATTGTTTTATTCCTTTCTGTTGTTTATGTCGAGTTTGTATGCTCCATCTTGGATTGATGGACGCCTTTCTCGCAGTGCTACCGCCGTCAAGGTGAGTCCACTTCCGTCAGTGGCCGTGATTTCAAGAAAGATATATTGCTTAAACCCGGATGGCTGGTTACTCGATGAAATGCTGAATATATAATTCTCAATTCAAGATGACACGGTACTGCTATCGTAAACCCGGACAAGCGAACATATATTAGTCAAATTCATCTTTCAATTGGAATTTTGCTGGGTTAGTTTAACTTGTTATGAGGTTAGTTGATCTGAGATAGCTGTTTGCTTCTTACCAAGTTATAGATGTGTATTATTTGAGGAAATTTAGAGTAAAAATTTGCAGAAGTAGAAATTTTTGTTGGAGACGATGTATATAATCTTGTAAACTAGCTAAATTTCTGGGTTGAGCTGAAAAAGATTGTTTTCAATTATTTCCTTTCTCTTGTAATGCATTTGTTTTTTGTTTAGATATTTGCATAAACTTGCACGATAATTTATAGTCAAAATCCATTTTCTGAGAGATCTTTGTGATTCCAATACATGTTTGGCGGAGGACATTTTATAGTAAGAAGAATGATAGGGACTTCTTTTACTTTATTATTGAGTGAGCTGAATTATTTCATATGACCCACTTTTATAAATATGTATTATTCAGTCTTTATTTATCATTAAGTAAAATAAAATACAATAAATTAAATTAAATATTTATCATTCTCGGTTTCTCCCTGTGAAAACAATCTCTCTCATATACCTCTCAAACACACGCCTCATCGCCAAAACGCTGCTCCCTCTCAATTATTTTTGTGATATGTATTGATTCATAATGAATATCCTATTAATTGGGTTCTCATTCTCCAATTGATTTACCTTTCTACCACTATATTTGCGGTGTGGTCAAGGTTCCCTACTGATACTTGGTTTTCTGGTATTAACCATGTGAGATGGAACTTTAGATATTCGAGAATACTTTGACAATCACTAATCATCTAATATCAATCGGTTGTTCTTTGTCGGGAGCAGTGGTGGATCCAGTATTCTTGATTCGGGGGTACGATAAATTGTAACAACAATACATAACTTCAATATCGAGTGATCGGTTTTCTTCTCTTTATTCCGTTTTTAAAATAAAATCTCTGTTTTTAATTTTTTGCTTAAGAAACTTTATCGGATATAAAAAATTATTGCTGAAAAAATTATTTTACTTTTTGCAGAATACGTTATTTTTATTAAAAACCCATCTTTTAATTTTTTCGAAGAAAAATCTTAATTACTTTTTTATATAAAAAAAAGACATGCATCCTAGCATTTTCTATAGAATTTATGTCTCATATTTACAAAAATATTTTTGATATATTTATGTACTGTGATTTGAAATCTATAATTATATAAAAAAAATATAAATATAAGAAAACAAAGCCACAAGAGAGCTACAAATGAGTGAAAAAATGTAACACAGAGTAAAAATAAAAATAAAAATAAAAACAAAATCAAAATAGATCTATAAAATAATGTAAAAAAGAGGCTACAAATGAGTGAAAAGAAAATGTAACAAAGATTATCTATAAAAGAGTGCAAGAGAGAAGTAGGTAAAAAATTGTGGCAGAAGGAGTCAAACCCACGTTTCCTGCGCTACAATTGAAGGATCAAACCACTGGATCAATTATAATATAGGTCATATGCGTTACTTAATAGCACATTATTATTCCAATTGCTCCTTACTAGATCCGCCAGTGGTCGGGGAGATATATTAAACATCCTGCATTTCCACGAGTATCAAAGCTTGAATCCCGATTGCTCATGGCAAGAATTTCTAGAATCTATTTATGGCAACTTTGATCTAGATACCACCAATTTCACCAGATGAGGAAACTTCTCAACAAAATGATGCATAATATTTGATAATGAAAAAAAAAACCACATCTGGTTCCATCATTGAGACTATTTCAAAAAACGACAATAGGTGAAGAGCACACGTCAGGTCTGATCCCACCATTGAAGTGACGATAAAAAATGACGACGAATCGCCGCAAACGCTGGACGAGACAATGACTATGGCTGAAACCAAATTTCCTCCAAAATTCCATAGCCCAAAAATCTATGTTGTAGTCATTGGAGACGATACTGAATACGCTATTGAAGAAGTCTCATGTAAACGAAATAATGCAATTCTGATTGTAAACGGTGATCAAAATAATGACAACGAGACGGAAGAAGAGTATTTTCGAACTTACACCTTGAGGACAAGGTGGTTTTTAACTAGTTGATAAAGACCTAGACTTTTACTTTATTTTAGATAAATAATCCCTCTGCATAATTATTTAGTTTATTTTATGATTTATCATTTAGTTGTTAGAATTTGATTTCCTTTTCTTAAGTTGTTTTACTTAGTTAAGAGGAGATTTTTTTGTACCATATATTTATAAAGTAAAATGATTAAAGCCCCTCGTATTGTCGGCAGTCGCCGAGGGTGTCGCCTGCAAAGAGTCGCCGCCGAGGGTTTCTACGACCTTTCGTCAATCTTCTAATTATGACTTTGGACAATGGCTAGATGTCCTTTTTAAGGGCTCCAGAAGAGAAAATATTTGAGAATATATTCATGCTTTTCAAATTTCGAGAAAAGTTTTTTTTTAATGTGTGTTTGATAAGTTCAATACTCCTCCGTATTAAAAAAATATTTGAAACGGCATGGGGTTTAATGAATAATTAGTAAAGTAAGTAAGAAAAATTGGTAAAGTAAGAAAGAGAAAGAGAAAAAAGTAGTGAAAGTAGAGTTATTGGATTATGGGGTTCATGTCCTAAAATAGAAAGATTTTAAAATTCTATTTTTAAGAAATGACCTGAAATGGAAATAGTTGTTAGTTTTAAAAAACGGAGAGAGTATTTTAGAGTTATCACTCGTGCTATGCATGTGACATAAGATTTTTCAAATAATGAAGATAAATTCTAAGGTAGGTAGATTAAACAAAAGAGAAGAAAGATAATATAACGATGTTTATAGTTAAAAATGTGTTAATTAGACTAAGTATTAATAATTTTAAAACAATTAAAAACATTATAAGCTATTACAAAAGGAGAAATGTATTTCTCCCAACCCTCTATAAACGAAACATTTCATATCACCCAAATGATTTTATACCGTTTCAATTTCTGATATAAGACCAGGTATGATATAAGTGACACGTGGACAATCGAAAATGGCATGTGAATTATATGAGTTAAATTGAATATACAAGGAGTGTAGCGAGAGAGAAGGTGGCGTAAGTATGGATGTCATGCCAATTGGATCATTGGGTCAGGCGGACCTACGTGGGGTCATTGATATTATTTTTAACTAATATATCAATATTCAAGTATCGACCGTGACCTTGATATCCACGAGTATCCATACCTCAAAAATATTTTTAAATTCTTTAATTATAAAAAGTTGAAGTCACAAAATTAATTGTTAATATTAAAGACCAAATTATATTTAGAAAATTCGTCAAAAATATATACTAAAGATATTTATAAAAAATATGAGTATGTGATAAGTTAATTAAAAATATATACCAGGTATCGAGGGTATTTTCGTCCAGAAAAACTTAGAAATAGTAAAAAAGTACTCCGAATGATATTAATTACATAGTTGATGGACCTAAAATGATATTTTCAAAGTTCACGAACCTAAAATGATAGTTTAACAAAGTTCGTAGACCAAAAAAAATGTTCCCTCTTTAAATAATTATTAAAATTAAAAGTCATAAAAATGACTACATGTATGTATATGTACTTACTAATTTGTAATTGTTATCATCCATTGAAATAGCAAGTCATTCTCATCAAATTAATTTATTTGTAGTATTAAATAACTATTAAAATTATAAGTCATAAAAATGACTACATGTATATATGCACTTCATTTCTAATTATTATCATCCATTGAAATAGTAATAGTTATTTGTAATACCCGCTCGTTTATTTGCTCAAGTCTTAAGATTTTCTACCGGACTTTGGAGGTACGCAAACAAGTTAACCAAGAGTAAGGGACATCTACACTTTCAAAGAGTATTGCCTAAAATGGTACTCCCCGGCCCTCCCACAACCGAAAGACAAGGCCCATAATTACCTCTTGAAACAAGCCAAAAGGGCAGCCTGCAGCAGCACTCCCACTCCCAACAAACACCTGCAAAACCACCACCAAAAATTCAGTTAAAGGGGGTGCTGATGAAAGGAGCCCCTGCAGTAGTAGGATTTCAAATGACTATACTACTCCCAAATGAACAGCCAACACATAGGCATATACATTCCTGCACACCAAAAACCTCTCTATATATGTGTGCCTCCACTCCTTTACCTCAACACTGAGAGAGTGAGTTTTTGTGAAAGGGGCAGTGAGTGCACTAAGCTAGCAAGAGCACACCAGATTGGCTGCCGGTAGAACTCTGACTGCAACGGCGACAACGCAGGTACAGGACGCCGCCGGAGATAGCCGCAGGCAGAACTGCAGCTCGACGGAGGGCGATGTACGGGCAGCAACGAGCTGCACGGGGTGGCTGTCTGTGCGAGACAGAGGCCGAAGACTCCACGATGGCGACAGGAACCGTCTGGCATCCTCCAACGCTATGTAGTAGCCGAGAAATCGGGCTCATAAACCGGCGAGAGGCGCTGAGAATGAGGCGAAGGGAGAGAGAAAGAAGATGGGGAAGGATCCTCTGCAGTGGTGAAAACCACAGCACCTCTTGTTGTACCCAAAATGCAGAGTTTTGTTCATTAAACGCAGAGTTCATTTAACCCCACCGTCCACACAGCTTTATTCATTAATCCATTTACATGTTATTTATATATACTTTAAAGATGCTTTAAATCCTTTTATTCTTTATTAGGATTTCTAATTGTTTCTTTGCCAGTCTTTTAGTTATGAGTTAATTACTTTAATAGTAGTATAAATTTATGAATTTTATTATTAAAAATATAACATATATTCTATAGAAAATATTAAAAGAAAAAAAGTGTGTGCTGTTTAATAAAAATTTACTTCTTTTTCTTTAATATTATTATTTTTTATGTAGTAAAAACACTTTATATTCAACTATAAAAAATGAGTTATAATTAAAATGACTAGCCAAACCACCGAATTTAAGGTGTTCTTGCTAAATAAACAAAAAAATATTCCATAAAAAAGAATAAAATATTAACAAAACAACACACTTTTTTTTCTTGTGGCAGTAGTAATATTTTTCATGGAACAACTTTTATATTTTTAATAATAAAATCTATAAATTTCATTAATAAAATAACTAACTAAATGGATTAGCAAAAACATTTTAATATGCAGAGGAAAATATAACAAAGGAAATCCTATGAATTATTCCATCCGTCCCTAAAAATTTGTCACTTATTTTAATTTTTGTTCGTCCCTAAAAATTTATCACATTTCACTTTTACCATTTTTTGTAGTAGACCTCACATTCCACTAACTCATTTTTACTCACATTTTATTATAAAACTAATATATAAAAGTAGGGCACACATGCCACTAACTTTTTCAACCCACTTTCTATTACATTTCTTAAAACCCGTGCCGAGTCAAATGGTGACGAATTATGGGGGACGGAGGGAGTATACAGTATGCATCTTTATCTTTATGCATGTAAAATCAAAATGTATATCTATGAATTAAAGAATAAATTTGCGTGGGCGGTGGGGAATTAAATAATTAGTAGTGAATCAAACGGATTAAAGGAATGGTATATAAAATGTTTGTTGTCGTTTAATGCATAAACATCTGCGTTTTAACCTGGCATGAGTTTTAAAAAATTGTTTGACTTTGTATTAAAAGAAGGTGTGTACTGGAATAAGGGTTTCACTTTGAGGAGATTGAGAGTGTATTTAATGTCTATATTTTGGTAAGATTTCAAGTTGGACAAATTAACTTTATAGGATTGACGAAAATAGTAAAATGAGACAAACTTTGGGGACCGTGGGAGTATTAACTGATACTGTTTTCACAATGAATATACGGTAAAGTCTATGTATAATGATTTTACCGTTTCCATATAAGATACACTTTCATCAAATTTTTTGAGCTTGAAATAATTGCAAGCAAATCCAAACTCTTCTTGAATTTCCTAAGTGATTCTTAGAATTGCAAGATAGGAATTTCATTACTTTTCCATTAATTTTCCTAAAAAATAATTACATTTTTATATTATTAATGAATCAAAACAATCTACCAAACACAAAAGAAATCTCTCACATACATGTGATCAACGTTCATCACTGCCTACTATTAGTAACAGACAAAATGAAGCTCTTCCTCTTCCTCTGCAACTGCTCCTTCAAATGCCTAATCTTCGCCTCCACCCTCGCCGAATACCCCACCTGCGTCTCCCTCTTCGACCTCTCCTGCTCCCTCTCCCACACCGCCGACTCCCCCGCGGCGTCCCTCTCCGTCCGCTCCATCTCCCTTATCACATCCTCATCCGCCGGATAAAACGACCGCCGCACCGCCACGTGCACGAAATACGGCATCAGCGCCGCCGCCACCACCAGCAGCGTCGCCAGCCAGTACACCGGCGCGGCGCTTATCTGGTCCGGGAAGACTTTATACGCGGCGGCGGCAGAGTAGGCGTCGCTGTAGAGGGAGAGGAAGGCGTACCAGGAGAGGATGCTGCTCCAAATCAAGAAGTGGCTGATCCAGGTGAAGTGGGAGGTGATGAGGGCGATCTGGCAGTTGACGGCCCAGATGGCGCAGGTGTAGGTGGCGGCGCCGAGGTGGGAGGCGTCGGCGGGGGAGCCGCGGCGGTCGAGGGCGGAGGGGGAGAGGATGGAGATGGGGAGGGTGAAGAGGATGAGGGAGGTGAGGATGGCGTTGGAGATCCAGCCCAGGATGCGTTTCCAGCTGAAGCATTTGTTTTGCTGGCCGTGTTTGTAGAGGGCGGGAAACTGCGTAAACGGTCGGTTCAGTTAATAATCGAAGTTTTTTTGCAGTCGAAAAATCATATATAGAGGGTGTTAATAGTTGAAAATTTATATATGAAGGGTATTAACGGTTAGTTAAAATCATAAAGAAAACGACATCGTTTGGTTTAAATATATCAACGATAGATTATACTACGACGATCGATTTTCATGTTCGATTATATTCAGCCTTAATTGAAAAAATGAGTAGGCGGTAGGCCCTTGATTCTAAGTCGGGTTTACCTTGATGCATACGTCGGACGAGACGTCCTGCTCTAGGACGCCGAGGGCAACGACGGGCAACGAGGTTAGGAGCACGTTGAACATCACCATGTACCAATCGTCGTAAAACTCCTGCCCCGAGAAGCCGGTGAAAACGTTGTAGTAGAACAGCGTCAGCCCAAACGCCACATTTTTGTACACAAAGTAGAGAATCTGCAAAACCAACAAAAAAAATTAGGTTTCTCTCGCATTTTATTCAATCATGAAATAAAATTTGAATATTTTGTCACTGATTAAATTTTCACCATCTTAGAAATCCTCCTATAACACCACTGGCCATGAATGATCAACAATCTCTCCAAAAATCGAAATTCAGGCAATGAGAAATCACTTGCCATCACTGCCTGCAAGCATATGCAAAAACATCAATAAAACACACACAAACACACACTATGGCAAAAAACTAACTGAAAAAACACCTGCATTCCTTCCATCCCACTTATCCCAACTCCAATATCAGCTTCCTGAATCATGCCAACGTCGTTGGCCCCGTCTCCGATTGCCAAGATCGTCTTGCCCGAGTACTCTTTCACCCTCCTCGTGATCTTGAAAAAAAAAGCGACGTTCAATGAGGGGAAACAGTGCGATTAGGCCAAGAAAAGCACAACACGAGCCACCTACCGATGCCTTCTGCTTGGGGGAGACGCGGCAGCATATGACTACGTCACAGATCATAGCGATCGACAAGAACTTTTCAGACAGATTGGTGTTCAGACACAGCTCCAGAGCCTTCCCATCCACCACCAGAGCAAAAGGGGATTTTTCTCCTTCTTCGATGAACATTTGGTTGAATCTTTGCAATTGGATCATAATTTCTTCCTTGGCATCCTGAAAAACTAAAAACAAAGAGTCTTTCATCCCAAATTCAAGCATTTTTATCATCCAAGAATGATGAAGATTGGAATTTTTTAGTGTAAGACCGACCTTCGCCTTCATCTGCACCTCGTTGCTTGTGGACAGATGGAGCTGCTCCATGTCGTGGCGGAGCAAACTGCAGGCGAATCTGCAGGAACGGACGGATCAATAGGGATTTTCGACAAAAAAGACAATGAAGAAGGTCTCACCCTATATTCACTGCTGTCTCCTTCTTGTCACCAGTTAGTAACCAAATCTTCAGCCCTGCTTGTGCTAGCTTATCTATGCATTCAGGAACCTGTGACCAACCAAAATCAAAAAATCAAAAAATAGTAAAATACATCATACTTCGAAATCGAATAATAAATAACTAACAGAATCTCAAGATTGACACACACACACACACCCCTTTTTGGAGCTTATCTTCAACTGCCACAGCACCTAGCAAGATCAGATCCCTCTCTATCATGTCAGATGCACTCTCGAGCAGCTCGTCTCGCTCCGGGCCTACAGAGGCCTTCGCCTTGGCGAACACCCCACTCCACTTTTCATACTCGGAGGCCCCTACTCTTCTGTATGCGAACACCATTGTCCGGAGCCCATCTTCTGCATAGTTCGACAGGTGCATCACAGTTGCTTGCTGGTACGTCCTCCCGCCGTCGCTCAGCCTGTCAAAGATAACCCTAAACACACACACACACACAAATCATTACACAGCACACACAAAACCAAAATCCCTCTCTCTGATAAAAAAAAGAACTTACTCATCAGCCCCTTTGCAGAAAAGGAAGATTTCACCATCTTCATTCCTCACTATCACAGACATTCTCTTCCTTGAGCTATTGAACTCCAGCAAATTCAAAAGCTTATATTCCCTACACACAAATTGACACTTTGTTACACACAAACACAAAAACACAAACCAAAGCAGCATTGCATCACACACACACCTCATCACCTCCGCCCCAGACATAGGATCAACTTCCTCAACAACCATAGCAGATTGAGTCCTCTGATAAAACCTAAACCCGAACTGCCTGGCAGCAACAAGAAACGCGACCTCCTCAGGCGACTCAGCCTCGTACCCCGCCTCCCCCTCAACCGGAATCCCAGTATGACAAAGAGCCATCACCCTAAAAAACATCAACATCTCCCCCACATTAGACCTGTAAATCCACATCTTATCCATCAACCTCCCATCCCTAAAGTTAAACCCCTTAATCCCCCTCTCCTTCTCAGAAACCGACACCCTTGAATCCCTCCCTTTCCCACCACCACAGCCACCGCCACTCAAACCTTCCTTCTCCGTGCTGCCATCCGCCGTGAACAGATCAAGCATCTCAACACTCCTCGCGGTCGAATCAGAGGCGCCGTCCAAACTAAACCTATGCCTCTCCACATCAATGTTCATCCTTCTAGAAGCTGCTAAATCAACCTCAGTCACCTCACCACCAAACGAAATCCCCTCAATTGAACACTTCCTGAACTCCATCTGATTACACGTCAGCGTCCCCGTCTTATCCGATAAGATCATCTCCACCTGCCCGAGCTCCTCGTTCAGATTCGACGTCCTCGCCTCCACCGCCTTCCCCGTCGCCTCATCATACATTGCTAAATCATTGTTGATCATCATCGCCTGCAGCACCTTCACCACCTCAATCGACACATACAGAGAGATCGGAATCAAGTAGCCGTAAAGCATCAACGCCTTCACAAACTGCAGAAAACCGCTCAACGCCGCCCGATGCGGATCAAACAGCTCATCATCCCCGCCGTGAAGCCGCAGATACCACCTCTCCACATCCGATTTCATCGTGAAAACCGCAGATCCGACCGCCGTCACCAGAGATATAAAAACCATCACTCCGAAGAGGAGATAAATCACGCGATCCATCGTCCTCTCCACTCTGCTCCGCTTCGACGGAGATCTCGTGGAATTCCTCACCGCCTTCGTGTCTCCGCCGCTGAAAATCACCGCTCCGTACGCGAATTCCGTGTTCCTGAGCTTCGAATCGCGCAGTAAAATCTGCGCCGGAGTTAACGAATGCGTCTCCTCGTTCAAAATCAGATTACCAACGAATGTGTAGAGGCTCGGATTCGGATCCTCGCAGCGAATCGTGGCTCTGAAATCGCGAAACGAGGCTTCCTCGTCCAGTGAGAGAGTCGATTCTAAGCTGCGTTTCGCTTTGAGATTTGTCTCGCCGTCGAGATTCATCGTCTCCACGTAGCAAAGGCCATCCTCGTAGCTCGAACTGAGGAGAAGAAGATCGCTGGGGAAATACTCGTTTTTGGAGACCTTCACCACATCTCCAACCGCCAAATCCTCCCATGATTTCTGCACAAACAATCCTTCTCCAGCGTGAACCAACACCTTCCTCGAATTCACTTTCCTATCCTGCAATTTGAGAGAATGGAGTTCAGCGTTCTCGACTATCGGTAGAGTGGTTAATGCCTAAGCGAGTAACGAACATGAAAATTAGTTGCAACGACCTAAAAATTGAATTTTCCGAAAATCGAAACGTGTCGAAAGTTAAATTTTTTGGTTGGAGTGTTTCAGATGACTTTGGCCCCGTGCCGAATTTGCCACTGAGCCAAAGTTCAAAAGTTAGGGGTGCTGAAAGTGACATCAGCACCTCTAGATGCTGAAAGTGCCGAATTTTCCGAAAATTGAAACGCGTCGAAAGTTAAATTTACCACTATTTTTTTTGTTAGGGGTACTGAAGTGACATCAGCACCTCTAGATGCAGTCAAAGTCTCGTATTCGAGTCCACTGATTACCTGCAAGAACCTGTTCCAATCTTCGACGGCCTCTTTGATCATGCTAATCCCGATCACGAACACAAGCGGGGCCACCACGCTGACGCGGTTGAACGCGGCCAGCGGCGTTAGCGACAGAATCGCTGCGAGAAGGAAGTACAAGTTCGCGACCCGACGGAACTGCTCGAACAAAGCGATCGGGACGAACGTCACGACGTTGTACTTCGTCGTCGACACGTAGTTGCCAGAGTACTTATACGGCTTGCTCCTGTGCAGCCGGGGCTCGTTGCAGAACACGACACGCGAGAACCCCGGCTGCCCGAAAAGCCGATCGGCCTGGTCGTCCGCGCCCGGCCGAAGGCACGAGAACGTGTAGAGCTTGCTCCATTTAAGCTTATGCTTCTTCTTCTCCCTCATCCCTCTCTTTCACTAATATTCTCTCTCTTCACCATTCATCTATTAATAAAAACTAGATTCCTTGATGTTGATGATGATGATGACACTTCCTTGTACAATCAAACGTGACACAGCTTCGAAGATATCTACGATGTTTGAAGAGGGAAAAGAAGGAAACAAAAAATCTACCAAAAATAATTATTCATAATCCAAAACTTTGTTCATATATGCTTGTCTGTCATTCTTGATTTATTCACATAAGTATTTTTTTTATTGCGAGGGATTTTCTTGGATCAATCAGGCTGGCCTGCATGCATAAATAATAGTGAAAAAAAGCACTAAAAACCAAGTGACATGAATCTCTACGAAAAGGCATTGACAAATCCGAAAACCCATAGTTTTTTAAAGTGGGAATTAGATTAAATAATGAGTGTTACATGTGACAGAGTGATAGCTAGTTGATTCTCTATTTGACTTGTTTGATTTGATTAATTGCTCATCTTCTTGCTCCACTATGTAATCCGGCATAAAACTAGCCACATTTTGTGGTTGCTTAATTTTTAAACAAAGTAAGCAAATTTCATTTCGTTTTCCTTTAGATTTAAAATAACCAAACACGCCCTAAATGTATTACTACTTTCTAACGGCAAGTTTTTAAATTATAAGAGAATGGTGGAAAAAAATTAATGAAGCGTGAGTTTTACTTTTAACTTTTTTTTGTTTGACCACGGTATACCGAACTCGCCTATGGTGAAATCCGACTAATTAGGGTGAAATATGAGTAAAATCACTAATAGAATATGAGATTTATTTACTATGAGTAATTTTGGATAATATAAAATGAAACATATGTGGATTTCGAGATTATGTATTATACAAGAAACGAAGTTAGATTAAACTTAATTGAAACGGCTAGAATCTAATTAATTAATCAAGCTGATTCGTACAGTCTGAAATTGGGCGTTAGTTTTTTTTGCAAATGTCCAATAAAAATAAATATATTATGGGGAAAGAGGATCATGATTAATGCAACAGTTCATCACTAATTTCAATTCTTAATTAATTCTTCTAGAAACATACAGTATATTTTTGTATCCTTGTGACTTACTACCCTACTTTTATCTAGTCCGGCTCTATAATTAATATTTTAAGGGGTGTTCGGTTGGCAAGATTAAATCTCATGATTAAATATGTATCATGTTTGTTTCATAAAATTGAACTCTTCAACTTAATCCTAGATGGATAGTCTCATGATAATTAGTCATAGTCTTCCCCCTCCAACTAAAATAATCTCAGAACTTAATCATAGATGGATAGTCTCATGATATTAGTCATGGCAACCGAACGCCACCTAAAATGATGAAATTATGTAAAGTGAAAAATAAAGACAAATTATCGATGTGAGACTTCTAATTTTGATACTAATACTTTTTTGTATTGTACTATCCGTACAAGCAATAATATAGTAATATACCTTATTCGATTTAAAAGATTATAACTTATAATTAAATATTTATTATATTTAGATTATTAAATTAAATATCATAACTTAATTCTAAATGAATAATTATATAAAAATTAATTATAATCATTTCTCTAGCTAAAATAATTTTATAAATAAATAATTATATAATAACGCAATAGAACGACACCATGGGACATAATTAAATCGAATCACTTAGAACCAAATTCGAGTCACAAGATACTCGGAAGAATGAGCTAAGATGCAAAATTAATTTCTCTCAAAATTCATTTAACAAATAATATTCTAGTTTTTAGCAATAATTTATATGTTGGCGTTTTAGTATTGCTAGAGGGCCCAATGCTAATGCTCGAGCTCATTGTCTCGAACCCCAACGTGACCCGGGTCAAACTTATAAATTTGAAATGTGTTCATTGGTGATCAAACCAAACAACGACATCAACATTTTAAACCACTTTGACGTCTTTAATTACATGTTAGATGGTAGGAAACATCTACTATAAACTTCATGGCCGATGATGTTAGCCATTCTTTACTGATCTCTATACCGAAATCACATTCTAGATTTGAATTAATTCAACCAAATTAACACACTATAAAGTGGGGGATAAAATCACCAACCTCCATCCATGCTTATTAATTTGATGTAGGGTTGGATCCACTATTTGATGTTTCCCCTTAAGCTGCTATTGATGTTTATCCTCTCCTTGACCTCAAGCCTTCTATTTGATTCCTTCAATGGATCAAGAATCAAGACCACCTTTGTATATATCTATGTATAAATATATATGTGTGTGTATAAATGCCGACTATTTGTAAGCATTTGTTGGTGTGTTTCTTTCATGCATCAACATCCCTTTATATAGGCATATACATGTCTCTTCGTGGAGGGACCAACGGATGTGTCATTTCATTTGGAAACCATAATGCTCTAATAAAGCAATAGACACACCCTTTCATTAAAATCAGTTTAGAAACTGATTCTGTATATTACATACATGCAAATCCATGTACATTAATTAACATGCAATACTTATAAATATTACAGTTAATTTAAATTTAACTGCCATAGTTATAGTCTAATGCATGTACGTTAACACACATATCAATTCATTTATACATACATATATTTATTCTTTTAGTATATAATATATATATTATATATTATAATTAGAAGTAGGAGATGAGGGTTATCAATACACCCGATTCTAATTCTTTAATCGAAACCGATCCATCACGGTGTCGTCTTTAATATTAGAATCCCATTGACACATTTGAACTTGATCTTTAATATTAAACCAATCTTTACATAGGTCAAATATAAGAATAAATATTCCTACATTCTCCCACTTGACCTTTGTAGCTCTCAATGGTTTAATAACCTTTATGCGCACTTTACAACCAAGTTTATATATCCTTTAAATACCTATAAAGTTAGATTCAATTGGATCATGGCGGTCACACACTCATTTAGTCGACATGATTCCTTCCATGTATCACAAATCAATTCTAACTTTATATGAATAAACCTTTCATTGAGATGTACTTTAATTCTCAATACAACATATGCTATCTAAACAACCATACTGTATACAACTTTAATGATAACATATAAACAAGCAGAAACACAACTTTTATTGAATTCACAAGAGTGTTTACACAATACATGAGTCCACAACTAAAATAGCAAGGCTTTGTCTATAATACCCATACGCTCTACATGGCCAATAAACATACTGGGTGGTAGTCCTTTAGTTAACGGATCCGCTACCATCATATCCGTTCTTATGTGCTCAAAATACACCCTTTGTTTCTGCACTTCTTCTTTAACCGATAAGTATTTCAACTCCATGTGCTTAGCACCCTTCGAGTACTTATCGTTTTTTGAGAAGAAGACAGCTGCGGAATTATCACAATAAATTTTCAGCGGCTTGGCTATGGTGTCGACAATTCCAAGTCCCGAAACAAAGTTCCGCAGCCACAATCCGTGAACTGTGGCTTCAAAGCATGCCACAAACTCTGCCTCCATAGTAGAAGTAGCAATGACAGACTGCTTTCCACTTTTCCATGATATTGCTCCATCGGCTAAAAGGAACAAGTATCCAAATGTCGATTTTCTTGTATCAACGCATCCGGCATAATCTGAATCTGAATATCCAACCACCTCTAGATGATCGGATCTCCTATAGGTAAGCATGTGTTCTTTGGTGCCTTGCAAGTACCTGAGAACCTTCTTTGCAGCCTTCCAGTGGTCCATACCGGGATTACTTTGATAACGACCCAACATACCAACCGCAAAGGTGATATCTGGTCGTGTACATGTTTGAACATAGTTCAAACTCCCAACCACTGATGCATAGGGAATCTTTTCCATTTCCTTACGCTCCAATTCATTTTTTGGACATTGCATTAAGTTAAACTTGTCTCCCTTCTGAATTGGAGCAATTCCTGCGGAGCATTTATCCATTCTATATCTCTCTAAAACTTTATTGATATAGCCTTTCTGAGACAGACTTAACAATCCTTGTGATCTATCCCGGAATATCTCTATTCCGATCACATAAGATGCCTCACCCATATCCTTCATTTCGAAGTTTAAAGAGAGATACTTCTTTACATCATGTAGTAAACTCATGTCATTTGCGGCTAGCAAAATATCATCAACATATAGGACCAATATGATAAACTTACTCCCACTGATTTTAATGTAGATACATCTATCAACGATGATCTCTACAAAGCCATATGAAACAATGATATCATTAAACTTTATATACCATTGTCTGGAAGCTTGTTTGAGTCCATATATTGATTTTCTCAACTTACATACTAAGCCTTCTTGTCCTTCTATCATGAATCCTTCGGGTTGTTTCATGTATACTTCCTCTTCAAGTACTCCATTTAGGAAGGCCGTCTTTACATCCATTTGGTGAAGCTCCAAGTCATAATGAGCCACCAAAGCCAATACAACTCTTAAAGAATCCTTCTTTGAAACTGGAGAGAAGGTTTCTTTGTAGTCAATGCCATCCTTTTGAGTGAATCCTTTGGCAACAAGGCGAGCCTTGTACCTTTCAATGTTACCTTTCGAATCACGTTTTGTTTTAAAGATCCATTTACAACCAATGGCTTTAAAACCCGTAGGCAATTCTACTAAGTCCCAAACATTGTTATCTCTCATGGATTTCATCTCATCCTTTGTTGCATTTAACCAATTTTCAGAATTGTCACTTTCCATGGCTTGTTGGAATGAGATAGGATCTTTATCAATGCTCAAGTCACATTCACTTTCAACGGAATATACCACATAGTCATCCGATATGGCCGATCGTCGTTCCCTTACTGATCGCCTTAAAGGCTCTATTGGTTCATCATTCCGTTCTTGAACTATGACTGGTTCATCTTCAATTTCAACAGGTGGGTTATGCACTTCATGTTGTTCAACAGGAACAACAATCTTAGGTGCAACAAAAGGTGGATGAACAATCTTTTCTTGAACTTCATTGAAGTCCACTTTACGAGGTTCATCACTCCCACTAATTTCAATGAACCTAGCATTACCCGTCTCAACTATCCTCGTACTATGGTTAGGACAATAGAATGTATATCCTTTCGACTTATCTGGATAGCCAATGAAATATCCACTGACCGTCTTTAAATCCAGCTTCTTTTCATGCGGATTATACAACTTTACTTCTGCGGGGCAACCCCAAATACGTAAATGCCTTAAACTCGGTTTCCTTCCCGTCCACAGTTCGAAAGGTGTCTTTGGAACTGCCTTACTAGGAACCCGATTAAGCATATACGTTGCAGTCTTTAATGCATAAATCCACAACGAAAGAGGTAAATTACACCCACTTAACATGCATCTAACCATATCCAAAAGAGTACGATTCCGCCTTTCCGCTACACCATTTTGTTGCGGAGTACCGGGCATTGTATATTGTGCACAAATGCCCTTACTTTCGAGGTACTTTGCAAATGGACCCAGACATTGTCCAGATTCATTGAACTTTCCGTAGAATTCACCACCTCTATCTGATCTCACCACTTTAACTTTTCTATCTAGTTGTCTTTCTACTTCATCTATGAATATCTTTAAGACATTCACGGATTCAGCCTTTTCACGCAATAGATATATGTAACCATACCGTGAGAAATCATCAATAAAAGTGATAAAATAATTTCTACCATCCCACGAAGGTGCATCAAACGGACCACAAATATCAGTATGAATTAATTCAAGAAGTTGAGAACTTCTTGTGGCTTGTTTCTTTACTATGTGTTTAGTTTGCTTCCCCTTTATGCAATCTATACACATATCTAGATCACTAAAATCCAATTGAGGAAGAATATCATTCTTTACCAACCTCATCATCCTTTCCTTGGATATGTGACCTAGTCTTTGATGCCACAAGAAAGCCGAATTTTCACTTGACACACTACGTTTTATGCCTCTACTTTCAACATTAAACAATGATTCAGAAAACTTTGCATCAAGATTGAAACTGTAGAGTGAATCAAACAAAGTACCACTTCCATAGAAGTAATCATTTCTGTACAATGTAAATACACTATTTACAAACTTGATTTTAAATCCTAATCTATCCAACCTACTAACAGATACAAGATTTCTAGCACAATCTGGTACATAGAGACATTCCTTAAGATCTATATGACATCCCGTGTCCAAGATCAGTCTATAGGTCCCGACGCCTTTAATTTGTGCCTTCATCCTGTTCCCCATGAACAAGTATTGTTCACTTCCTTTTATAGGTTGGATCGTACTGAATCCCTGTTCAATGTGAGACACATGAGTAGTAGCACCAGAATCTAACCACCAAGTATTATTAGGCACTTCAATAAGATTTGACTCAAAGCAAACGAAACTATTATGTTTACCTTTCTTATCGAACCATGCCTTCCTTTTTGGATAATCCTTCTTGAAGTGTCCCGGTTCTCTACAGAAGAAACACTTCCTTTCCTTTTGGATCTTCTTTTCGGGGCCTTTAGGAAAAGAAGACTCTTTACGTTTATCCTTTTTACTTGCCTTTACCTTACTGGTGCTTGCTCCTCCATGACCCATTAGATTCACAACTTGGTCACCCATCTTCTTTAGTCTCCCTTCCTCTTGAACTAACATGGCCTTTAGTTCTTTAAGGTCCCATTTATCTTTTATGGTGTTATAATTCACCTGGAACTGGCCAAATTCAATAGGAAGAGAGTTTATGATGAATTGAACCAAGAACTGTTCATGAACCTCCATTCCTAAGGTCGTGAGCCTTGCTGCCAAGTTTGACATGTGTGTTACATGATCGTGAATCGGCTTAGACCAGTCAAACTTTCTTGTAGTGAGCTCACTCATTAGGCTCCCCACAATTGACTTGTCGGCCAATTCCGATTGTGAACACTCCTTTATCTTTTCAATAAATTCCCTTGCACTCTCTGTCTTAGGCATAGATGGCTTGAAACTTTCTGCCATCGTCATCCTCATAAGATTGAGACTTAGCCTGTTAGAGCGCTCCCAAGTCTCATATCGAGACTTATCCGTTTCGGAGCTTTCTTCCGTAATGGCTGCAGGCTCATCTTCCGTAAGTATGGCATGGTCAAGTGACATAACACCCAGTGAAAACCGGATCTGTTCTGACCATTCACCATAGTTCTGCCCATTGAACTTTACGACGGAGTTTGCAGATGCATATATATTAGATGAAGCTGCAACATTTATACATGCTTACAATTAGTGCTTTGAACTTTAAACACCGATTCAGATAACTGTAATACTTTAAATAACATGCATTCAAGTAACCTTTGGGCAATACTTAAAATACACATACTTTCAACGATGCTAAAAAAATTTCTTTAATAATTAATCAAATCATACATATATCAAATAAGCATGTTGCCTTTGGGTATACATACTACATAAGACACAAGTAGACATGATTAATCCCTTTCGTATTATTAAATGTATACAATGATCCACCTTTGGGTGATCTCCAAGTATATAAATAATAATATAATTGATCAATCAAACTTTAATGTCATTTATAGCATCTCTTTAATCATGATCAATTAACTAACATTCATCATGCTCAATAATTAAATGCAATATAACAAGACCACTTTGGTGATTAACAAGTCATATATCATTTAAATATTGAAATCTTTAATGGGTAGAAAACATTATATTTGTTTTATCATTTCATAAAACAATACCCAACACATAAGCGGAAGCAAATTTAACCAAAATCGAAAATTAATACCATTTAAATTTCAATTTTGAAAAACACATAAAATGGTGAATTAACCAAATCTAGATTGGCTCTGATACCAATTGTTAGCCATTCTTTACTGATCTCTATACCGAAATCACATTCTAGATTTGAATTAATTCAACCAAATTAACACACTATAAAGTGGGGGATAAAATCACCAACCTCCATCCATGCTTATTAATTTGATGTAGGGTTGGATCCACTATTTGATGTTTCCCCTTAAGCTGCTATTGATGTTTATCCTCTCCTTGACCTCAAGCCTTCTATTTGATTCCTTCAATGGATCAAGAATCAAGACCACCTTTGTATATATCTATGTATAAATATATATGTGTGTGTATAAATGCCGACTATTTGTAAGCATTTGTTGGTGTGTTTCTTTCATGCATCAACATCCCTTTATATAGGCATATACATGTCTCTTCGTGGAGGGACCAACGGATGTGTCATTTCATTTGGAAACCATAATGCTCTAATAAAGCAATAGACACACCCTTTCATTAAAATCAGTTTAGAAACTGATTCTGTATATTACATACATGCAAATCCATGTACATTAATTAACATGCAATACTTATAAATATTACAGTTAATTTAAATTTAACTGCCATAGTTATAGTCTAATGCATGTACGTTAACACACATATCAATTCATTTATACATACATATACTTATTCTTTTAGTATATAATATATATATTATATATTATAATTAGAAGTAGGAGAGGAGGGTTATCAATACACCCGATTCTAATTCTTTAATCGAAACCGATCCATCACGGTGTCGTCTTTAATATTAGAATCCCATTGACACATTTGAACTTGATCTTTAATATTAAACCAATCTTTACATAGGTCAAATATAAGAATAAATATTCCTACAGATGAACCTCGGAGCGAAAAGGGCCACACCCTCACGAACGACATCCATCTGAGGTGTCCGACTTTCGTCAAGGCCTTTCCTCATCCATCAGGAGCTCATTTCAGTTACATATGTTTTTTTTTTTAATTATGTACTAATTTTAATTGCGTAGTTTTAGTTGCTTGAATAGAATTTTAGTTTTTTATTCGTAAATTAATTTAATTGAAAGTACTTCAATAGACATAGTAATAAAAATGAAAATTGGATAAATAATGCATTGTTCACATAATTTCATAATATCATCGATATAGTAATATTTTAAAATTGTCACAACCATGACAAACGACCTGTTGCGGCCCGAGCAAATATCAAATAAAACCTGAGCTCATTGTTCCGGTCCACAACATGTCCCGGTTCAAACAAACCGGGCCCGAATTTGCACTTGCACTTATCCAATTCTTCTCTAGCATCATCGACCTGATCCGAAATTATTCGATAATCATCGGAATCTAAGCTTCTCCGCGCCATTTTTAGGTTGCGGTCGACTTCAATGTAATTCTTCGAGCACAAACGATACTTCTCTTTCCACCTCACATCGTTCGTGTCTTTGTACCACTTGTTGAGCTCGTCGCTGAATACCTCTGCCTTTTGCATCGCCAGACTAATCGTGCAGTCGGCGATGCCTACACTGTCGGTTTCAGAGCATAGATCTCTCAATTGTTGAACGACGTCGTTTGAGGTCTTCGATTTTATTCGATATCGGGCGCTTGAAATTGGAATGGTAATGGCGAGGATGAGAGCAATGAATATCGTTTTATGTAAATAAGAAGCCATATTTTTTTGTTATAGGTTATGTTATATTTCTTTATGATTTTGTTGATGAAATGTTTCTTGAATTTAATTTGTTTATAACGTTATATAGTTGCAACTTGTGTCATTAGTGTTTGCTTACGTTAAATATTTTATATAAGAGAAAGGTTTTAGACATAATGGCAATGCCATAATGAGGTTAAAATAGTAATTGTATATTATATGGTATTTTTAATTAAAATTTTATTTTATGTATTTACTTTATCACCCCTATATTAATTTTTTTATTTATTACACCTATAACCTATTTAAGGATATAAATGTAGATTATGCATATATTACGCATGCATTTAATAAACACGTGAATCATATATACAATCATTTAAAATATGACTGGATAATATTTTTTATCTATTGCCCTTTTATTGCATTTATTTAAAGAAAATTTTAAAATGTAGAGTAGTACAATTTTATTAGCAAATAAAAAATATTGGATTTCTTTACAAATTAGTTTTATAAATTTTAGTTTAAATAATTTAATAACAAATCATTAGAAGTATTAAAAAGATCTAATATTATTTAACTTTAAATAATCAGAGTTATAAGTTTGAAATTAATTTTTTACGTTCAAAAATTTAAAATTTTTAAGGACAGTACAATCAAAATATAATTACATGTCTTTAACTCATATTTTTAACATTTTAAAGCTACATATTTAATACTAGTATTTGATATCGTATAGTAGTTTATGATTCTTTTATATTTTTCTTAATCAATTCGTTGGCATGTGATATATTAAAACAATCTAAAATTAGAAAAGTGGATTCATTCAATTATTTTTATATTAAATAATAATTTATTTGATTTTAAATTTTTGAAAAAATACACTCGAATCTCAATAAAAAATAATTGTATATTTTTAACTCGGCTGTTTAATAAGTATTTTAAAAGTATATATTTATATTTTTTCTTTTCTTTTTCTTTATATAAAATATACTATTAGAGTTCCTATCTCAATTAAAATAAAAAATATTACATTTAATAATAGCTAAGGGAAACAAACACAAAAATTAAAAGAGATAAACTTTTATTTTATCATACAATTCAAATCTGAATAAGATAAAAAAAAATTATATATATTTTTTATATACTATTAAATAAATGTTTTATAAAATTCAACGAAAAAAGTTACTGTAGGAAATAATAGCACAAAAGACGAAGAAAAAACTAAAATTAAACTATAGAATGATTGAATAAAAATTTATTTCAAAAACATATAATGCTATTTAAGTAATCAAAATTTTCACAATTAAATATAATTATTTAGTTATGTAGTTTCTTAATTAATAGTACTGTGTTGATTCGTAATCTATATTAATGATTTTTATAAAACTACTAGTCTTAAATTTACATGACAAGAATGTTTTTTAAATCGTTCAAAAAATTTAAATTCATTGCTTTAGTGCATGATTAAGTTTGTCTCCAATTAATAAATATGCATTTGATAAGAATAATTAATTTGGTTTAATTTTCCTTAATTAGACATATATCTATTCAATACTATAATGTTAGGGTAAATTATGCACAATGTAAATTATACTTAGGGAAAAAAAATATAAGGGCATTATGGCATAGAGACATTATGTCTCTAAATCACTACCTTTTATATAATTATGACGTTAGATTATTAATTACATGTGTTTTAAATTGATCATTTTATTTTAATGCTTTTGCGAAGTTGTCAATATTTAATCTCCCTCCGTATATATCTTTTTGGGATGTTTCAAAACTTAAAATTATATTACAATTTTTTTAGTAAAAAAATCGTTATAAAGAATATAATAAAATGGGTAAACAAAATGAAAACAACGTAGCATCAATAGTTTTGATGTTTAATATTTTTTTGATTTTTGTATTTTTACTCACACATTATAAACTCGAGTTACTAAGATATACTCCTATATTCCATTTCTTTTCTGTTATAAATCAAGAGATTTTCTTTCACGAAATGAAAACACCGTAGCATCAATAGTTTTGCTGTTTAATATTTTTTTTTGTTTTTTGTATTTTTATTCACACATTATAAACTCGAGTTACTAAGATATACTCCTATATTCCATTTCTTTTCTGTTATAAATCAAGAGATTTTCTTTCACGGTTTTATTATGAATAATATAGTATAGCCATCTATTATTTCGTAACCATAAAATATTATGGACAATACTTTCCCATAAAATAAAAGTTGCTTGACCACAAAAAAAAACACACCAAATCATCGTATCAACATAAATAAGACACAACTATATACTTTAAATTTTAAATATCTGATAATAATTTCACTGCAAAATTTAAATTTTGTTACTATAATAATCATTAAATTCAACTATATATTTACTTTCCCTATATAAAATCGAAATTTTAAAAATATTTTGTTACTATAATAATCATTAAATTCAACTATATATTTACTTTCCCTATATAAAATCGAAATTAAAAAAATAAAAGGAAATATATTATTATTATCATCTTATATTTACGTATAGAGTTATGTGTCTTGAATCAATCACATAGTCGTGTCACAACTATGTCAACGCGAAAGTGAAACATAGAATCGTGAATTTAAAAGGAAATTTTTCTCAATAATGATACGCGCAAGAATATTTTCATATTATTACTTGAGCAATAATTTATCCAACTTAAATTCATATTTGCACAAAATCAAAACTAGTCTAAACGGGTTGTTGCAGCCCGAATAATGTCCAAATAAATCTGAATCTCATTATTCCGGTTCTCAACATGACCAGGATCGAACGAACATGATCCGCAGTTCTCCGATAGTGATAGTCTTCGGAATCGAAGTCCCTTTGTGCATCCTCGAGGTACGCGCTTACTTCATCGTAATTCTTAGAGCACGAGCCATATTTCTTTCTATTTGTTTGAGTTTTCAAATAGGTGCGGTGCGGGTTCGCCTTGATGATGCTCAAACACGCGTCGGCTCTGTCGTTTTTGGAGCAGAGATCTCTGAGGAATTGTTCTTCTCCATCCTCCTCTTCTCCATTCTCCTCTTCTGTAGGCAATTGAAATTGGGATTGTGATGGTGAGAATGAGAGTCATGAGGATTAGTTTTTGTGAGTAATAAGTCATTTTACTAGTAGTGTGGGATTTTTTGTTGATGAGGAGGCATATTTGTTGAAATATAAATTTATAGTACTTGGTGTCATTAATTCTTTGCATGGGTAAGTTTCAACTTCAAATTGTGAAGTGTGGAAGATTAATTACATACTTTTAATAAAGGAGTTATGTTTTTTTTTTGTTTAATAAAGGAGTTATTTAAGTGTTGGTTAATTTGAGCTTTTGTCAATTTCTTTTTCTTATTTACTAGTATTAGTTTCTAAGATCTTTTACACTATGCTTATTTCAAAACATTGTCATTGCACACGGTTATTAAATAATTGACAAATTATTATTATTATTATTATTATTAAGTGGAAATACTTGTTACTCCATTATAGTTCGTATTATTTATTTTGTTTAGCTATCAATTTATTCTCTTATGCCCTAATTAGCCGTTTATTTTTAGTATTAACCTAGATAGATAAAAATAATAAAATAATTCACTCGCAATCTGTTTATTACTACTCCATTACTTATTCCATAATTTGGCGAAGTTAATTCCATATTTCGTATTATTTAAAATATTGTTTTAATTGTGATCCAAATTGTTATAATTTTAAACGTCTCATTGCAGCTCAAGTCATGTCCAAGTAACACGATAAGAAAATCTGATGCGAACACACACAAAATTAATGAGTTTGGATCGAACTTTATTGGGCACATGTACTTATCGGGTTGGCCTACTAGGAATTCGATATTTTCAAGCTGCACTATATTTGGAAAAGCCTATTAAAATATAATATTATTATTTTAATTACTTTTATTCTCTTAAAAAAATTGTACTATATACTTTAGTGTATTGTCTAGCTTCGTTAGTTAAAAATTAGGTTTATAAATGAGGTGTTATTTTAATTTTATTATGTTCAATTATTTACTTCTTTTATACACTAAATAAATCCGAAAAAACAAAAATATTATATTATTTTCATAAAATTCAAGCAATCATCATGCTTATGCAGTTAATAGTCTCGACCGATCATACCATGTCCTATCACTATTATGTCAACAATCATACGAATTTCAAAACAAAATAATTCTACCATCAATATTTTCATAGTATATTATTACTTCCACAATAATTTAATATCATAACTTCATATTATTTCAGATTTCCATCTGATTAATTAGTCCAAGCGGGTTGTCGCATCCCGAACAATGTCCAAATAAATCTCAATCTCATTGTTCCGGTTCTCAACATGACCGGGGTCGATCGAACCGGGCCCGAACACCTGCTTGCACCTCTCCAACTCGTCCCTAGCCTCGTCAACCCGGTCCGCAACGCTCCGGAAGTCATCCGACCCGAAGTCCCTCTCCGCATCCTCGACGTGGGCCCGGACGTCGTCGTAGTTCTCGGCGCACGTGCGGTACCTCCCTCTGATGCTGTCGTCATTGGTGTCTTCGTACCACTTGTTGAGCTGCTCCCCAAACGCATTGATTTTCTCTAGTGCCAAATCAATCACATCGTTGACCGCGTCAACGCTGTTTGAATTGTCAAATAGGCGCGGGTCCCCCTTTATGAGGCTCAGACACGTGTCGGCTTTTTCGTGGCTGGAGCAGATGTCTCTGAGGAATTGCTCCGCGTTGTCGTCGCCGCCGCGGCGGCTGGGTGATCTTCTCCCCCATCTTCTTCTATGGGCGGTTGAGATTGGGATTGTGATGGTGAGGATGAGAGTGATGAGGATTAGTTTTTGGGAGTAGGAAGCCATTTTTGGTGTTGGTGTGGAATTGTTTGATGAGATTGATTTGTTTTATATAGTGGTTTGTGTCATTAATTGGGATTAATTACAAGGGTAGGTTTCATCTTCAAAATTGAATTTTTTGGGTGTTATTTGATTTGGATTAATTAAATGCGTTTAATAAAGGGAGTTATATTAACTTATTAAGTAAGTGTTACTCAAATTCAAGTAACTGAATGCTACTAATAATTTAAAATTTTGACATACTATTATTACTAAATATACTAAAATATCTAAAAAAAATACAAAATTATTGGGGATCATGGGCCCCAGCCCACCATGTAGCTTTGCCTGTGATAATTTACTTACTCTGAGATCTCTGTATTTTGTTTTTTCTAATTCTTCAATTTGTATCAACCAACCAACAATCAAACCAACTCAAAATTCAATAATAACTGAAAAATATAAAAATTGGAACCCAAACGCCCCTTTTTCTCTACATTTTACACTCTAGTTCACATCCAAAAAAAAAAAAATTAACTTTTACACAATTTGCAGAAGTAATTTGGAGGGCATTCAAACATCAAAGATTCAAGAAATGTGGAGATTCACATATATCTTTACAATGACACTTTCTCTAGTGCCTTATTGCAACGCACGAGCACGAGCCACCTTCTTGTTTCACGGCCAAGGCGCGTGCGCTTACGTACAACACGGATCTCCACATCCGTCGAAACACCTTGATCAACAGCTCATCTCATTGTCCTAGTTAGTTTGCACTTGGAGATGAAGATCGTGTCCGAGTAATTGAGGCTGCATAGCTTCAAAAGCTCGGACGCACGCTGCTTCAGCGCAGGGCTGCAGCCGCTCTGGATGACGAGGAGGAGCTTCGCTGCAAGCCCAGCCTCCACTGCAACGGGCGAGCATTCCTCGGGCGAAACCTTGCATACACACCACAAGATCGACAAGGCGTATTCTGTGCAGTTCTCGGACACTCTCATCAACAGCTTCACGACATTTGGTATAGTCCCCGAGCAATCCTTCAGAGCTTGTCTCCCTTCTGGCACGGACGAGAGGGTGTCCAGCACGAACAGGGCCAGCTCCACGGACTCTGGATTCAAGGCCGGTATCAGCTCCACCAACTGAGGTATAGCCCCGATGCTGACTGTCAAGACTCGGGCTTTTTCACTCGTGCAAACGAGCTTGAGTAGGCGAAGACCGGGGAAACGATGCCTCTTATCCCTCACCAGCCTCATCAATGCAGCTAACAAGCTATGGCTCGAGACGATTTGCGCCCTAAAATCGCTCTCCTCCATCAACGTCTCGATCAACTTAACACAATTCACTTTAGTCTCAACAGACCCTTCATTCAACAAATCAACAATAGATGACATCTTTGCCGGCTGCATCAACTCCCTCTTCGACTCACAATCCAAGTCCAAATTCACAAGAATCGACACAACCTCACACCCCACGCCATAAGAGGTGAACGGGCCAAGAAACGAGGATACCAGAGCCACACCCCCTTCCTCCACAACAGCCTTCCTACCTAAACAATACCTAGCCACAACTCCCCTCAGCTCTTTAAGAGCCATAATTCTCGATTGCCCCTTCACCGATTTAAGGCTACCAAGAAGCTCGGACGCCCTCCCATAAGCGTCCTCGGATCTCTTCCTCATTTGGACATATTTTTGAGAGAACCACACATGGATCAGATGGAGGAGAGTCTTGTTCGATGTGAGTGTGTCGTCCCACAACTCCTGCATCGTCGTGGGGCACGTGTAATGCCCCAAGCTAAACCATTTGAGAATGTTCGATTGCTCGTAGGTTTGGCCGGTGCAGAGGGTCACAGGGTCTTGCATTGGCTCAAGGGAGATGGGGCAAATGAAAACAGATGGAACTTCAACCAAATTCAGCTCTTCAATCATTTTCTTGAGATCCAACTTCTCCCCTCCCACATAGTTACAATTCCCAGCTACAATTCCACTAAAAATCCCATCTTTAACCTCTCTATCTACATCCAATATGCACCCATCTAATCTAACCTCAATTCCAAGAATCCCATCTTCCTTAAACATAGGCATTCTTACCAAAAAGCTTATTATGCTAAAAGAACTACTCAATCATCAAACAACATGTAATAAAACCTAGAATTTCAACCATCTATAAAGCACACATGTGTATGAATGAAAAGGGGGTAATGAAAGAATGAAAAGTTCCACATCAACAACTGTTGGGAAGGGGACATCTTTATTTGGGGGTTTCTCTCTCTACTTTATCCATTTCCCCCTTTTACTGGTCAAAAGACTCATCACCATCATCATTCAACACTCATACTTCAACACACTTCCCAAAAATCAATCTTTCCATCTTTTTCAATCAAGCCCAAAACAGAGATGAACCCAACAGGGAAGAAAATGGGAGCAATCAAATCAAAATAGACAGAAATGCATAACGAGAAAAAAGGCTGGATTTTTATCAAAACGCAACAGAAAAACAAGAAAATAAGTGAGTCCCAGATGACAAAAACCTGTGAAAATGATGATTCAAAGGCAATCCAGGCAAAGGGACAGATAACTAGATAGATAGAAAGTGAGGATAGAGAAAGCATATCTGGTCCAGCTTAGGCTATAGTAATTCATCTCTCTTTTTCTTCCTTTGTTTCTGGGCCCAGAATCCAGATCCACTTCTATTAAATAAACTTGAATTACCAAAAAAAAAATAGCATATTTTATTAGGAAATGTTGAGAACTTCACAAAATGAATTTTGAGGATAACATTTATTTAAATCAGATTTTCGATCATTCCAGTAAGTAAAAAAAAATTAAAGCAAAATATTAAATTAATTTTTATAATTATTCCCTATATCCCAATAAATATGAAATATTTGTTTTTCAGGATAAAATTATATGTAGTGTTGTTTTATGAGTTAATAATGACAGATGAAAGTAAGAAAGATAAAAAAGTAAAGATGGTGTTATTTTAATTTTATAAAATGTTTCATTTTAATTAAACAATATTAAAAAGAAAATGTTTCATTTTTAATGGAAAAAAGATGATTAATTATAATTAATTTTCGACCGTCACCATAAAACCCATTGTGAAAAATTGACACAATTCTCCAAAGTGAAAATGATTTTTTTTTCACCAATTTAAAAATTCATGGACAATAATTAAATCACCTCCAGCCTAATAGAATAGTACTAGTATTGTTTTTCTCCTTTGATAAGAAATAAAAAATATGAGCGATTAATAACACATCTCAATAGTTTAGTTCAATGAAAAACTTTAATAATTGCAAAGAAAATGTGTAATTACGGATCACAGTTTTGGGCTTTGAAATATATATATATTGCTTTTATTATACTTGAATTTTTTCAACGGGCCTAATACTAATGGCCCAAGCATTCCAGATATAAAAGCACGGTCGCCTCTCCAATTTTCTGTTTACATATTTTCAACTTCCTCTCTCGCCGCTCCCCAAAATTAGCGAAAATAGTGTAATAAATTTACTTATTTTTATGTGAAATTGATTAAGATTTTTTGAATATGTTGAATTCGATGTGTATAATCTCAATCTAAATTAGCGTAGGATGATTGGTGAAACAAGTTTCAATTAAAATTTATTCACAATTCATTCTATGTGTATAATCTTAATCTAAATTAGTGTAGGATGATTGGTGAAACAGTTTCAATTAAATTTATTTGAATTGAGATTGGTCACGATTCAGTGATTAATGTTTGTTTATCTAATTTAGATACGGATTAGGGCTAATTTGATTGAGCAGCATAGCATATGGACGGCGGTTTACGCTTCACGTTGCTTACCCAAAGGGCGGAATCGGGTATCCCTTTCCAAATTCTTGCTTTCAGTGGACTGACCAAGTGGTTGTGATATACTATCACGGTTGTTTATACGAAAAAAAAATTCTACCAACCAACATTCTCCTACACAGAAAAAAAAAACCCGTCTCTCCTCTCATACAACATGGCATGCAGACACATGTGTGGAAAGTCATAGAAAAAAACCTCCCAAAACCATTATACCACACGGAGAAGAGGAACCTTGTCTATGTAGGGTGCGACACTCTATTCATTATCGATAGCACATATCATTGGTTCGTCTACCATCTGTCCTCCAATGAAGTTGGGAAAGTGAAGGTTGAGGGTGAGAGTGAGGAGGATGAGGATCGCTATGCGGTAGTCATGGGAGCTACCTATTCCAGCCTGATAGGGACAACTTGGATACTAGTCTTCGCTATTCCAAGCCAAGCCAAGCCCGGGGATTACGTTGCTACACTTTGCTTCGCTGGTCTCCTAAGAGTCGGTTTATGTACTGGTTTTTATGTGTGAGCCCCTTATTCCATATCATTTGACCAATTTCTTTAATCATTTACTCGTATATATATATTCAATGCTCCTTTTTAATTTGTATGCAACTCAGTGCTGCTGAGGAGGAGGAGGAGGAGGAACACAAGTGAATCAAGAATTTTATCTTCATATTTTAGATTTCTTTTCATCATGATTATGGTATTTTGTGCCTTTTTGCTTAGTATCTGTTTAATCACTCTAGTGAATCAAAAAGATTTGAAACAAAAAATTAAATGAATACTTTTAGTTATTTATTCATGCATACAATGACGGTTTTTGGTGATATGTAAAACGATTTCATTTTATTTACAAAAGAGTAGAAATGAAAGAGATGGAAATTATTTATTTTAAAAAAACCAAATTATTTTGAATATTACCAAAAAGAAGTTATTTTATACTCCACAAATGGACAATTATGAAAAACTGAAAGTTCGAATTTAATAGTATTTTGTTTTCAAATGTTATGGAGCTAATACGAATTTGATTAAGATAATCAAAATGACTATCATCTTTGCAAGTCGGTATCATGAACTTATGACACTATAAAATAAATCAACATTTTATAGAAGAATATAAATTAATTAGTACATGGAATAAACTTCTATAATTACGGATCATATAATTCTTGGGCCTTCGAAATGTATTCCAATTGATTTTTTTTACCAGCCTCGTATCCAAATTTGTAAACATAGTTAAATTCGTGTGTGTGAGTTGGCCAAAACGACCTTTAAATATTAATTCATTTACTAAAAAAAGCAATTAAATTCTAATTACGTTTAAAAATGTACTACATATGTCCCACCGAAGATGATTCACATTCATTTTAGGTTTGTCTCAACCAAGATGTTACATTGCTAAAAATGGAAATAGTTTTATCTGTATTTTATTTTCTCTTGCTTTA
The DNA here is from genome assembly GCF_004379255.2 of Salvia splendens. Classification (NCBI taxonomy): domain Eukaryota; kingdom Viridiplantae; phylum Streptophyta; class Magnoliopsida; order Lamiales; family Lamiaceae; genus Salvia; species Salvia splendens. The sequence goes on from NC_056049.1 coordinate 1,946,248, forward strand.
TTCTTTCATCTCTCAACTCACAAAATTAATTTATAATTTACATAAAATCTCTCATGCCACCAAAGAAGGATCATCTTCCTTGGAACGACGAGAGTATTTAGAGTCTTAGATATGTTATCACATGGTATGTTTAGTTAATCATAATTTAAAAAATATTATAGCTTTTCTTTTTTTCTGTCTTTATACAATTGTTATTAATCATATGACATCATGTCTCGACCACTATAGCTATTCATTACTAAGGGCACTACATTGATTGCTAAATAAAAGGTGTTTTTGTAAGTTTGAAATGTAGAATTTGTGTGAGAATACTATACGTGGGTGGCATCGCTCATTCCACCAATATCAACCATAATCACCCCTCTCCCACCTGATTCTCATTCATATATTGAGTTTGGAGTGGCTGTAGATCGAGTTTGGTGCTGATTCTGTGCGCGCGCAGGTTCACGCACCAACTGTTCGACGAAAGGCCTCAAAGAGAATTCAAAATCTGCTAATATCACCGACGTGTCTATCTTCTTTTAATCATTTCATAGCAACGATATGTTCTAATTAAATATATGTGCAATTTAATTAAAATATATAGTAATTTCCATTTCTTTAAAATTATGTAATTAAATAAATAATTAATTAAAAGTCATACACTAATTAAAATTTTTCCTACTTTCATATAATTTCAAACTGTATCTGTTTATTATATGTCTTAATTAAATTGATATACATAAATTTTAAAATAAGCATTAAAGTTAAAATGTACTACTCCCTCCGTCCCATTCTATGTGAACATTTCTTATTTGACACGTGATTTTATATAGTGTTGTTTGTGAGTTAAGAGAAGAGATAATAAAGTACAAAAAGAGAGTAAATTATACAAAGTGCTGTTTTTATTTTAAGAAAAGCGTCGTTTAAAGTGAGACGTCACAAAACACAATATACACAATACCACTAGTTCATATATTTCCTGTTAGGAGTTCATTTTTTTCCTTACACAAATTTTAAGAAATAATACTATAAATAGATAAGAGTTGAAAAAGTTATTGAATGTGGACTTTCATATTATACTTCATCACTCCACAAAATAATCTTATTAGTGGACGATATACGCTTTAATGCAAAATTACAAATAAAAGAAAAGAGAAACAAAATGTGAGAAAGATTTCATCTAACCAAATTGAAAAATGAAAATAATTTGGTGGCGAGATCTAAATGAAAAAAAATGATTTAATTTTTTTGAACGGGTGAATATAAGTTTTATAATGAAATGTAACAGATATTCATACTCATAATTTATGGTAAAAATCAAATGAAATTTTTATTGGCAACTGAAATGGCAAAAAAATCTCCTATTATCGGACAAAAAAAAGTATCAACCATGCATGTATACAAATGATTAACCCCACGGGTAATTTGGAGTGTCAAAAATTTAAATTTACAAAGGTGTACTAAGATTGAGATCACTCAACATCTTTAACGTTGACTCTTACCATTTATAGCACTTTTTTATCGCATAATTCCATAAAAATGAAATTTTGATAATTAGGAAGCTCCCAGCTCTATTGGCAACAATTACCTAATTCTTAAATAAAATGTGCGTGCGATTTACATGGTGTACATGACGATCGAGTATGATCTAGGATGAGATTAATAGAGGATTTCGAAAACGGAACTCAGTGGAATCAAACACAGTGAAAATAGGTTGTTGACAGCGTCAGAAGAGACTTTGCGACTGAAAATGTAACTCGAACACAGTGATAAATGTTATTCATGGCGTCAGAAGGCAAAAACTTTGCAACAATTGTCACAGACAATCAATGTGACAAGTAAATTCAACCCTAGATGGTTGGGGCCCAGCTAGCGCACCATGGTGGTTGATTCTAACTTGTTCGAGAATAATAGTACTCCTTTCGTCCCACAATAGGAGTCACATTTGGTGTGAACACGAGTTTTAAGAAATGTAAAGAATATTGGGTTGAAAAAAGTTAGGGGAATATGAGTTTCACTTTTTTATATTGATTTTATAAGTGAATTAGTTGAATGTGAGACCTACTTACCATTTATGGTAAAAGTGAAATGTGATCTTATTGTGGGACGAACCGATATAGCAAAATGTGACTTCTATTGAGGGAGTAATAAAATTTATATGAAAGACTAGCTAGAAAGGCATCATACAATATACTATCACACAATTCTATATAAATTATTCGTATTTTTCGATGGTAACATAATAATTTATTATGCATCTAAGTCCCATATTAATGATGAGATTAGATGACAAAACAAATGATTAGATTTTTCTTGGATTCGTTAAAGCTGCAAATATTTATACAGAGCTCACGTGGTTTACCTTTCGACACGACCTTCTTTGTTACAAGTAGATTCTTAATTTTATGTTTTCTTTTTGACATAACAACCTCGTATTCATTAATTTAATTAATCTAACTTAATTACTGTATTTATATACGAGTTCATGTTAATTTGGATAATTGAAATAAAAAATTCTCCATATTCTGATTTGAATAGATTTAAATGCTCTTAATTCAGTTTCATATACTGGTTACGAATACCAACGATTCATATTTTTAGCGCGCAACGTGGTACACAAAGTACAATTTGAGATTGTTCGCACTCATACCTGATGCCAAGATACAAGGCCAAATCGATAAATTTCAATTATTAGTTGTGGAATATTTTGTACGAATTAATAATAACAATCCATATATTTTATTGCACGCAACATCCTAGTACACATAGTGTAGTGAGACTGTTCGTGCAAGTCGTACCAGGATGTTGCGCACCGAGACAAATGCAAAAGATCTCTAGTCATGCAAGCATATCAGATAAATTTCATTCCGTCATCGAATAAAACACATCTATATATATGCTAAGATCAATCTTGTCTTAATTTTACCATTTCAAATTTTCACTCTCTATGATATTGATAACCATATACTAAAATTTTACTTTTTTATACAATGAAGAAGTAGATTTAAAGAGGCAAGGATAATACTCTCTCCGTCCCGCACTACTTGCACTTATTTCCTTTCTGGGCGTCCCAAGTTATTTGCACTCTTTTCATTTTTAGTAACAATTTATACCTCCAGCCGTAATTGTTGACTTTGTCTATCAATCATTCCTTAATCTCCGTGCCCAAAAGGAAATGTGCGAGTAGTGCAGGACGGAGGGAGTACTATTGTTAATTATATAAAGAAAAAGAAAAAAAAATGATTCTCCCTATGAGAATCTGTGTAGACAGTCCGTCAAAATTTACAGTCTCTTTCCTTGGCCTTTTCGCTTTTCTCTCTCTCTCTAAAATTTTCCATGGCTGTTAGTCATTGCATTAGCAGTTTTAGATTTGAAGCTTTTAACTTTCTAGATTTTTGATGATTTGAAGAGAGAAGCTATGATGCATTAAAATCCCTAAATCAGCGTTGAGCACAACGGGTTCGATGAAAAGATTCATTCAATAACTGATTCAGCAAATTAAACAACCCTTCCCTTAGCTCAGCCATTGCCCATACTAGGTATTCTGTTCCTCTCTTTTTTATTGAAAAAAGGATCAATAATGGTTCTGATTTGAATGTTCGACCTATTGGATGGAAGAGAAGCGTGTCTTTTATACAAATGTGAATTTGAAAAAAGCTATAATGTGGTTGAAAATTATAGGCATAGTTCTTGATATTATTGTTTTAGTTACATTTTTTTGGTGAGAATTAATATTTTGCTCAATAAACTTATTTAAATTAGTTAAGATATTAATATGACGATGAAATGCAATTCAGTTAGTACTCCTTTGCAAGAGTGTGTGGGTGTGAGCAAATTATCAATCTTTATGCATGGACTTGCCATGTTTACATCAAATTGATATAAAAATATGATCTTGATTTCGATAGAAGTCTGTAGGAATATATCCTAAAATCAATTGGTGATAGAAGGCGAAAGATCATTACACTCATACATTGGTTACGGTAATCTCGAAGTGGGTGAGATTGTTTATTTTTTTCACTTGCCAACAAATTCATATTTTGTGGGTTTGTTGATTTCAAGATAAAAATCCAATCTTTATTTTTTTAGGGTTTCTTGATTTTAAGATTAAAAAAATGGATCTTTATGTTGTGAGTGATTTATTCATTTGAACCAAATGTATACAAAGGTTAATCCTTAATCATCCAATTTTGTGATAGCTAGATTCCGGCTCGCCATCAAAAAGAAGGCGACTAGGTGGAGGCGAAGGAGGAGAAGGAACAAGTGGCGCGACCGCGACGACATTGCAAGAAGTAGGATCTGAAATATCAAGAAGCACTTCGATCATAGCTGAGGCAATCCAATCACGTGAGAATAGGGAGGATGAAAGGCACAAAGAAATGGTGAGTTTACATAAAAGAAGGCTGCAGATTGAGGAATCAAAGGCTGAGATCAATCGACAAGGCATCAACGGCTTAATCGACGCCATTAACAAGCTAGGCTGCTAATTCCATGCTTGCTTTGGCAGCCAATAAAACCCAACCCTCTTCCAAATAATCACTTCATTAATTCATGATTAATTCTTACTATAATTTATATATGTATAGTCATTGCAATAAATATTGCATAGAGTGATAGAGGGCCATTTGGTTTCCATGTTTATTTGGAAATGTCTTGCATAATACCAAGATTGCATTGTATTCCATAATTATTTAAATCACTACTATCCCTATAAGTAATTTAATAGTATTAGGAAAACTTATTTTATTAGTTTATCTAATATTGTGTATTTAATTGTCCAATGAACCAAACATCAACCAAATATTGTCTATAGAGTAGGGACTCGTTATTTCATGTTTAACTCCCACCTAATTAATTAGTGAGTTTAAATATTTAAATGATTGATTAATTAGGGAAAATTTGTGTGTGCCACGTGGGAAAAGGAGGTGGGTCAAATAGGGTAAGAGAGTCAAGATTTCAAGTTTGGAAAGACTGCAAAGTCTGCAACAACAGAGTGGCCTTTTGTGCGTTATTATTGGTGTCAACGTTGTTTTGTGTTTTATTTTATGTTTATTTACTTTACTATTCAGAAGAATGAAAAATATTAAATTAAATAAACTTATAAAATGTCTTTATATTTTATTATAAAATTAATACTTTCTTCGTCTCAGACACATGGATATGGCTAAGGATTTTAGAAAATATTGTTTTATATGATAAGTGAAAAATAAAAATAAATATTTTTTATGACAATTTTTTATACGACAAACTAAAATGGAAAGTGTGACATCTATTATAAGACGAGGGGAGGGGAGTACATAATTATAAAAGTAAAACTCATATTTTAACTTGAGTCAAAATGTATCAACATTTTGAAGAAATTTGGAATTGACTTCAAAATGAGCCGGGGGGGTGAGACCTGCAATAAGGGCCTAAGACCATGTTTATCGGTGGGGGTGGCCGACCTCCACCTCAGATTTACCTTTATAAAAAAAGAAAAATTAAATACGTGGTCTCTCTCTCACATAGACAACGGTCCCATTCAAACCCACCTCCAACCGCTTGGTCTCCATATATTTTATTTCATCAACCAATGAGATTGTGCCACTTGGCACAATATCATTGGTTAATAATTATTTTTCATAAAATTTATATATCTTTAATATATTATATTAAAAAATTATACCAAAATTCATAATTTCTCATTCTCTACGAATAGAGACCACATTTGCTATAGTTTTGCAAGTAAAAAAATCTCATATTTTCTCGTCCTATAATCTTTCTTTTTTGATATAATTTCATATTTTTTTGTTATTGTAATTTATTTTTTATTTTTATTTTTATAATTTTTAGTTTGTCATTTATAGTATTATTTTATAAATTTTATTGTGAAATAATAAATATTTCATGTATTAATTATTATTATCAAAAAATAATATAAAAATAAATATATAGTGGTGTAATTGGATGGTCATTGATATACCATCAAAATGTATATGGTTGGGTTGGATAATTGATGATATTAATGTGAAAGAGATAGAAATAAATTAAATATTAAAAAAGTAGATGGTTGTGTTGGGTTGGATGATTGCTGATAAACACGATCTAAGGCTGCATTTTCAATCGCAAAATGCAGTGAAATTAGGGCAACCAAATTATGTTGTGACTTGCAAGGCTGCAAAATGCGGCTTCTTCCGGCGGCGGCAAAATGTCCATTGTGCTCAAAGTAAGAAGCACGGTGTTGAGCACGTTGTGGTGACGTGATGCTGCGTGCTTAAACACAACTGTCAATCTGCTACACTTTCACCAAGTCCAATCGTTGGGCCATATTTTTAAATTTGTATAAATCCCAAAATCATTTTAATTTTAAAGAAAAAGAAATAATTTTCAGGGTCAAAAATGGGAGATCACCAAAATTGGGGGGTTTGATTCATTATATTATTATAATTATATTCTTAAACTTGTTCCTTTCTTGGCGTCAACTCATAACCATTGCAAAACCACAACTAAAATCCATTTCCTTCAATCAAGTTTTTGTTCGCAGCTGCCAAGTTTCAATTGCTACTCCACCGGAGTCATCTGCTGAATTTTCCCCAAAATTTCTAATGGCATCAAGCGCAAACAAGAACATCAACGCTAAGCTGGTTTGTACTACTTTATTACGATCGCTTTACTTTTTGAATCCATTTCAGCTGCATACTTAGTTAAAAGATCACAAATTTCAACCCGTGCTTGATTTAATTCGTCACGAACACCATGTGTTTGTTATAGATTTCTTGCCAATTTGAGTATTTTGAAGTTACCAGCAGTCCAATTCTGGGTTTTTTCTTTTTTTGTTCTAGACTACGATTATTATTCCTCGAGTGTACTAGGCTTTTTTTAAATTCCGGCTTTGGGAGAGACGCATGACCCTCATGCGTCACCCGTTAATGAAACGCATGACTGTGATGCGTCTATGGGTAAGACGCATGAGGGTCATGCGTTTTTCAATTTTTTTTTATTTTAATTGAAAGACGCATGAGGGTCATGCGTCTTAGGGTAAAACGCATGACACTCATGCATCTCTCCTACAAACATAAATTCGCTCTGTAGCTTAGTGGTAAGAATTATGTGTTGTCATTGTGGAGACCCGGGTTTGAATCCCAGCGGCCACATTTCAATTTTCTTGATTACTAGTACAAAATACTATTTTAAAATTATAATTAGTAACAATTCAAAACGGTTACTAAATAAATTATTGGAACTTTTAATTAACATAAATATCTTAAATAATTATGTGCTAGAAATTGACATAAAATACTTCTTTTAATTAACTTTTAAATAATTATGTACTAGAAATTAATAAAAAAATTGTAATTACTAGTACAAAATACTATTTAAAAATTATAATTAGTAACAATTCAAACCGGTTATCAAATAAATTATTGGAACTTTTAATTAACATAAATATCTTAAATCATTATGTGCTAGAAATTGACATAAAATACTCCTTTTAATTAACTTTTAAATAATTATGTGCTAGCAATTATTCAAAAAAATTGTAATTACTAGTACAAAATACTATTTAAAAATTATAATTAGTAACAATTCAAAACGGTTACTAAATAAATTATTGGAACTTTTGATTAACATAAATATCTTAAATAATTATGTGCTAGAAATTGACATAAAATACTCCTTTTAATTAACTTTTAAATAATTATGTACTAGAAATTAATCAAAAAATTGTAATTACTAGTACACAATACTATTTAAAAATTATAATTAGTAACAATTCAAAACGGTTATCAAATAAATTATTGGAACTTTTAAGTAACATAAATATGTTAAATAATTATGTACTAGAAATTGACATAAAATACTCCTTTTAATTAACTTTTAAATAAATATGTATTAGAAATTTCCCAAAAAAATGCAATGTGGCCGCTGGTATTCAAACCCAGGTCTCCACAATGACAAGACATAATTCTTACCACTAAGCTACGGAGCGAATTTATGTTTGTAGGAGAGACGCATGAGTGTCATGCGTTTTACCCTAAGACGCATGACCCTCATGCGTCTTTCAATTAAAATAAAAAAAATTAAAAAACGCATGACCCTCACGCGTCTTACCCATAGACGCATCACGGTCATGCGTTTCATTAACGGGTGACGCATGAGGATCATGCGTCTCTCCCAAAGCCGGAATTTAAAAAAAGCCTAGTACACTCAAGGAATGATAATCGTAGTCTAGAACAAAAAAAGAAAAAACCCTCCAATTCTTGATAATTAGGTTTTTTTTTTCACACACACACACATACACATCAGAGTTCGGGAAATCTCTTGGAAAAATATGTATAATTTATTTCATTGTGAAAATTGTAGTTTGTTATTAGCTTGTGAATTACGGTAGTTAATTCCATGAATTTGATTGAATAGAGAAAATAATATTTCAGAAAAGTGAGACGGTTCAAAACCATGTTTAATTTGGTTTGAGCAAATCAACTATAGTATTTTGTCTCGTATGATTCGTTTATGTCGAGTAGTTTAAATCAGCCGTTATAAGGTAGAATCAGTACTTCTTCTTGTGTGATAAGATTTCATACGAAATATTTTGCGAGATCTGATTAGCTTTCTGCATTTTGTTTCTAGGCCTGAAATGCTCATACTTGTGACTCGTATAGTCAGTCTTATCTTTCTCATTGCAAATTTAAATGAGGTTTTGTTGATTTTCCCCTATTTTAGGTACTCCTAGGAGATGTCGGAGCTGGAAAATCTAGTCTAGTGTTGCGTTTTGTGAAAGGGCAGTTCGTTGAGTTCCAGGTTGGTATATGATAAACGTCAAAGATTTGATTTTTTTCGTACTTTCATATGGGCTCTGTTGTCACTCAACTGGTCTGGTGAATTAGGAATCGACAATAGGGGCTGCCTTTTTTTCACAAACAGTCGCTGTGGATGACGCAACTGTGAAATTCGAGATATGGGACACGGCTGGTCAAGAGAGATACCACAGCTTAGCTCCAATGTATTACAGAGGGGCTGCTGCGGCCATCATTGTCTATGATATCACAAATCTAGTAATTCCGACTACTTAACAGACTCAACCGAGCCAAAAAAATGGATTCCATTTCTAACTATTCTTGTCAACTTTGCAGGCCTCATTTGACCGAGCCAAAAAATGGGTTAAAGAGCTACAAGCACAAGGTAATAACTTTTACTAAAAGGAAGTACAAACTCTCATGATTGGAGAGAAATATAATCGAGTCGAGGAGCATGCTTTGTACACTTAAATTGTGAATTCAATGTGACTCTCTTTTGCACTGTGGCATAAGGTAATCCAAATATGGTTATGGCACTTGCTGGGAATAAATCAGATATGTTGGATGGACGAACGGTTGCACCCGAGGCAAGCACCTATCATTTTCTTCTCCTTCAATTTCTGTGAATACTATGCTTAAGTTGTTCTGAATTTTTAGGGATAGAAATTTTCGAGTTTCTAAATGTATACTCTTTACTAGCTTACAAAACCTGTCTGAACCTCACATCAAAATGGATCAAGCTTTGGCATTGAGTTCTTGTATGTTTTTCGACAATGGACATAGGTTTGGCATGAGGCGAACATTCAAATACCATTTTCTTCCATGTGTTGGTGCTAGAATGTGGAGAGATGTGCCACTATAATTGCCCCTCATTTCAACCAGTTCATATTAGGTGCTAAAATGGACTTTGTTTTGCAGGATGCTCAAACTTATGCCCAAGAGAATGGTCTTTTCTTTTTGGAAACTTCTGCAAAGACAGCAATCAACGTCAACGAAGCATTTCATGAAATAGGTAAGCATTTTATTACTCTTTTAACATGTAATCAAGCACCAGTAGTTTAGATATGTTGTGTGTGTGTGACCACGTGCGAGTAACTGTTTATGCCGTGGTAACTCTTTTGCATCACTCATTTTCTTTGTATAAACTTGTGTATACAGCAAAGAGATTGCCACGGCTGCAGCAGACACCAAACCCATCGGGCATGGTCCTCGTGGATCGACCAGCGGAAAGGGCAAATAGTGCTTCTTGTTGTTCTTGAAAATTCGACCGTATCAAGCTCGTGTTATGTCCATAGCAGTGAGAGCTTACTCTTGTGTACCCTCCATATCTGTACATATGATTTCAGCTTTATATATGCATTCCCCATTTAGTTGAAGAGCCACAGCTCAATATGTCACATGAAATATCTGGTACATTTACACAATCACAAAATTAGAATGTTGTGAAAATAAAACAAAATTGAGCGTTTGGAAGTATGTTTTATTAAGTTTTGGGAATGGTATTGGCTTATAACATGGCCTAGTCTTATTGATTTTCGAATGGACAAAAAACGACGTCGTTAACCAATTACTTTATCTTTCTTCCCCACAGCTCTGTTTTTCCTGGTCAAAATAAGCCCCTTTACAAGAGAGGAAGAATTAAAAGTAGAGAATCATATCATCTTTTTTTGTCTTTAGACACAAAAAAGTGTGGTCAGTATTGACAGCAGGTTGATTTCCAGCACCAAATGTGAAATCTATCTGCTACTGTGTGTGTATGTCGTTGGATTCGCCTCTTTCCCACAGAATCCGAGCACAAATGCTGGGGATATGTACACATCGTCAACATGTCTTGGTGAAGCATTGCACTATATTTTTCATGTCTTTTTCATTAAGGTCTTCTTCATACCCTTGAGGATCTTCCCGAACCACATCAAATTCATGATTCCGAGTGCCAAGGGCACAACAAACACCAAAAGAGAACCAAATATGTGCATCTGCATCACCTGCACAAAGTTTTGTAAATTCTATTAGGCACCTAGCCAGATTCCCTTCTTATAGAGTACTCTACAGTCTAGATTGAAATTGCTTAGGGTGTGTTGAGACGAGACAGCAGACGACCTTCAATTTCAGAATACTATGAAAAGTTTAAAGAATCCTTAGTTACAAACATGTCAGAATGCTATTAAGAGGAGAGCCAAGGAAAGTGGAAAACATGAGTTCTTGAAGAACTATACTGGGTTGAGACATCTTATTTGAGGAATGAAATGCAATAAATGATACAATCTCGTGGCAAGGTGCTAAGAAAGGCATGCATACCTGGTTGTGGTGACGATAAACATGGTAGAACATGTAACCAAACAAAAGAATTCTTGCAACCTGCATTTCCCAATAATAACTTCATTAAGCATGGACAAGAAACGAAGCCTAATATGGTGTAATTGACTTACCAACCAACTACAAAATATGATGACTCCATTGATAAGATATGCAATGGAATTCTTCAATCCAGATACATCAAGATACCTGTCCAAATTACAGACGAATCAATCAGAATTCCCTCCCCATTCCGCGAACTGCAGCCTGGAAAACTTACCATCTCATATTGATACATGGTGTTGTTATCTCAGATATCAGGACCATATATGTGTAGAGCTGGCCCTCCCCCATGTACATGGCATATGCGACTGCAATTGCCGAAAGGGAGTGATGGAGAACCTAGGATCCAAAAGCACTTGTTTAGAGTGAGAGACAAATGCATATGGAGAGATATGTTGAGCCTAATAATTCTCATTCTAGCAGTTCACTTACATACTCAGGTCCACCTAAAGAAGGATATTGCCAACAGATCATTGCAAGGTCTGACAAGAAGTAGCCGACAGAGAGCTGCCAAAAATCACAAAAGCAAACAGAGAAAATAAATATCATGAGCAACCCATCACCACATATATATTCAGAACTGAAACAAGAACCCCTGGTAGAAGTGCTTCACCGTCAAATTTTATGGTTTCATTGTGTACTATCTGTGCACTTGTGTCTCTTTTTTTTGAACTAAAATAAGGCAGTAACAAAACAAGAAACTGTAAATGTGGCTGTATTTTCATTTGATGACATATATTAAGGTCATAAACCCCCCAATAGAGATTAACGAGTAAAAAAACTTTATAAGAAAATTGTCATTTATTGGCTACTCCTATTTCGGTTTATAATACTTGAAACAGCAGAAGTTATAGTGGACACATGCTGTCTTCCTTCTACACAGAATATATGTTAAAAAATAACAGAAACAAAGCTTGGCTGCATTTCCAGAAAACTGTTAGCGAGAGTAACTTTAAGTAATGATGAGAAAGATGTGGTCAAAAGGAACGGAACAACAGTGCAGTTGGATTTAGAAAGTGGTAGAGTACTTGATTGAAATGTTGAATATATGCTGCTGAACGATAGATCTATCAACAAATGCAGCATGTCTAAGAAGATTTATAGAAAATAAATTAAGAATATAAAAGCCATTTCACATATTATGGATAATTTTTCAACAATAAAAACGCAAGTGAATAGATACATCGGGCACTTACCCCAAGTGCAAATGTCGAGATAGATGAATTTCTGAAAGTAACTAGTCCAGCAGAATGATTTTGATCAGAGAAAAGTTCAGACCAGAATACAAAGTATAAAGCCATAATCGAAATAAAAACGGCATGAAGAGTGGAAATGGCACTGCAAAAAAGATGATATAACAATTGTCAGCAGAGTAACAAAACTAAATACTCCCTCCGTCCCGCTTTAGCATACTTCTCTACATTATTCTCACTCTTACTTTACCATTCCTCCACTTAACTATTTAGTATCATTTTTATAAAACGACTGCTCAAGCAGGATGGAGGGAGTACAAAAGAAGGGCAAAACTAAATGCAGCAGAGAAAATTAATTCACCGATTATTCCAGTCCACCTTTTGGATCTTAGAGAGGGCATTATAATTTATGAAGTAAAATGTGCTGATGAGCTGACTCAGATCATAGGCCTGCCAGAGGGACATAGAGTGACTGGATTTCAGTAAAGTCTAAGAAACAAGATAGAACTGAAGAAAACATGCTTCTTTATAGTAACTTTTTAACTGCCGAATAAAGGATTAGAATTTGCTACATGTAGTTCGAACTTCCAGACTAGACGAACATTCATATTTGACAACTACAACTTCCAAATGTACCAGAGTATGCGCTGGACTTTAAACCAATCTATAAGCAATTGGGAAGGACTGACATACCAATTTGCAAGTAACCATTCCAAGAAATACTGAAGTGTATGGAATGTAAGGATCCGCTAGAACATAGTGTTTGACCAGCACACCAGCCTGATTTTGGTATGCTTTAAGTGTCTCAACAGTTCTTAAAGAACGCCCCATCACTCTGTGTTACTGTACCATATAGAACTTGGTAATACTCGGGCTCGTGGAAAAAAATTGACAGATTTAGACTCGGTAAAAAGCCAAATCTGCATATAAATTATCGTAAACCACAAAAGGAAAAAAGGCAAGATATTGAATCTTTGGAAAGACACACCATTCACCTACATAACTAATAGACTTTGGCATGCTTAATCCATAAGAATAACCACAAAAAAAACAATTAGCAATAGGCAAAACACGGTATTAACGCCAATGTATAGACAAGCACCAATTTTCCAAAATAAAGCCAACACAGAAACAATTCTACCTCATAAATTCCGAGATGAGATTTAAAATGCGAGAGCCAGCAGAGATATAGATATCATAAATTCACTTGTGCGGTTGCTTTCAGGAGCTCATTTCAAGACTATACAGCATTCACCAAAATTCTCGGTATGCCATATAATCAATGCATATAAGTGCATAAATTCAAGTTGCATTAATGATAGGGAAATAATCACGCGGTCGAGATATGAATAAATGCAACAATGAGCTACGCGGCGGATAAGGACCACCTACATTTACTGAAAGCAACTAATATCCACCTCTCCCAACCTAGAAATGCCTACTTATCACAAACATCACACATCACAAAGCTCAGATTCAAGACCAAATCCTCTATATGCAAAGATCATTACAAACAAAACCCCTAATCTCAAACAGCAAGACCAGTGTGACAATGCCAAGCTGGCAAACCGAAAAGTACACAATCAATAGCGCAATGTACAACACTAGCCACGGCGAGGCCAAATCAAACAAAAAAGCTCAAATCACGGCAAATGCAGCAGGAGATCAGAATATTATTCAACTCAAAGCTCGTTAATTTTGAACAATCAACACCTCAAAACAAAAGGAAACACACAAATTGAACGCGGATATACCTAATTAGTTGCGAAATCGCGAAAAGCCCTAGGGCATTCAATCGCATTCCATATTTGCGAGCGAGGGAATTTGATTTGTGTTTGGTCGTTGGTTTTGGGGGAAATTGATGAAAAGGAAGCGAATAATAAGGGGGAAAGGAGAGGTTGGAGAGAGATTGAAGCAATCCAGAAAAAGGAAAGTAGAATCGATGTAAGATTAAGGAGGAATCGAGGAAATGGAAATGGTGAGTGATCAAATTCGTGAATGCTGTAAATCGAATCTCCAACCGCAAGCATGAATGAGAGAGAATACTAATCCATGATGCTATTTTTCAAATAGAAATAGTAGTATTAAGTAATTTTTCAAAAACTTCTAAATTTGCATTTACATACGGAGTATGAAATATTAGTAAATTATCTTAAAATAATGATTTTATACATTTTGTATTTGAGGTATTAAGTAATTGTACTTTGATTTTATTTTAATCATATGCATATCTTGTATTTTTTAATAAGCCTATCCGAAATAAATCAAAATTTTAGTTTTTTCACTCATTATTTGTAAATGAATGTACTCCGCCTTCTTCGATTAGAAGTCCGGTTTACATGATTACTAAACATATACATATTATATCTCCAAATGTACACATTACATGTTTAGGAGTTCCAATGTACATGATTAGTATACAATTATACATATTAAATGTAGACATATTAATCGTATAGTACTTTTGTGTCACGTAGCGTTCATTTTTAGCACATAAAATAAACTCTATATTCCATTATTAATAGTGCATATTACATCACCAAATGTAAATACTCCATTCGTCCCTCTGTAATAGAGGTGTTTTATTTTGAGTACTCGTTTTAAAAAAAATGATAATAAATAGTTAAAATGGAGAGAAAAAATAAAGTAAGAGAGAATAATATATTATTCTCTCACTTGTTTTACTTTTTCTCTACTTTAATTATTTATTATCATTTTTTTAAAACAAATGCTGAAAATGAAACGCCTCTACTGCAGAGGGACGGAGGGAGTATTATATTATTTGTATACATTTTAGCATTAAAGTACACTTTTTATTCCAAAGACCTATATAATTTATTTTAACTCGATACAAAACCATTTAAATTAGCAATAAAGTACACTCTTTATTCAACACAGATATAATTTATTTTAACTCCACGAAACGATTAAACACAAGCAGGGGCGGACGCAGAAATAAACATTAGTAAGAGCTATATTTTCAAAATATAGTTTGAAAATATTTTTCTCGATAATTTATGTGATTAATAAGGGCTTTAATATAAATATAGGTATAAAATAGGAATAAATTATAAAATTTTATTAAAAAATGTCAAAAAAAAAATTCATTAAGGGCTAAAGCCCCACCCTTTGTCTATGTGGGTCCGCCCATGAACACAAGGTATATAAGCAGAGCCGATCTCACGGGACGGGTCGATGAGAAGTTGAGTGATGAGCTTCTGCATTTCAGGACCTATATTTGTGTACCAATCGCCCTTGTTGTATATAACCTCAATAACACGGGTGAAATTGAAAATATGGGAAAGTAGAGGGGTCAGATTTTAGTTGGTTTGAGAAATTTCTAATGTCAGACGACATAAAAGTGCGTAACCTTTTAATAAAATGTGAGTGAAATAAGTTAATGGAATATAGGGTCTACTTACCAAAAATATTAAAAATGAAATGAGACATTTATTCCGGACGAACGAAAAAATGAAACATTTAATGGTGGGCGGAGGAAGTACAGTACAAATTAAATAATTCTCTCAGTTTTCCATTTTTGGAAAATCTTTTATTAAATATCTCATTTTATAAAACTTTCACAAATTCTTAATTTATACCATTATCAAATAGGAGTACCAATTATACCTTTCAAACTGGGACACATAATATAGATTATAGAAAAGCTGATGTTATGAAAACAAAATAGTTGAAGAACTTGAAATCTCAATATCCTAAAATCAGGATTTAGAAAATGAATGATAAAATAGGAAAATTAATTACTTACTGCAAGATATGGATATTTTGTATCCATGTTGTCTCAAAAGGCGAAAACCAAGAGCATTGGTGTATAAATCATCTTTGTCTTTGCAAAAATCCTCAAACAAATTTTTGCGGAGCTTGATCGATCTCCTCTTCAAAGTGATACACTGTAACGCCCCACTTTTTGAACTCTAATTTTTAAACCCTAAAATTTTTGCATTTTAATGCTGTGAAGTCCGTGAATTAAATATCGAGTGGAATTATTATTTGATATTTTTTTTGTGACCTAGTTTTGAGTTGGAGTTTGAATGTGTGTTGACTGAGTCAACTTCGTTGATTGTGTGACATGGTTATTTGAATATTTGATGAGGGCGAATTTAATTGTTTTTGAATAATTGACAACTTGTTATATGAGCTCGAATTTGTGATGGCGAAATTACAATTGGAGACAAATAAATCCTTTCCTTGAGGATTATTTATTGGACTCAATTCCGTGTTGGATCCGATAAAATAAATAAATAATACAAGTTCAATATTGTGAGCTAAACAATTTGAATAAAATACTAAGGGATCTTGAACCCAAATTAATTTAATTAAATCCTACACTCTGTAAGCCTAAACCGAAATCCATTTTCCAGAGCCCAATGTCTTCTCTTAAAAGATCCCAGCGCAAATCTGTCTCCAGTCTGGCGTATTCTCTTCTCAATCTGCAGAGAATAATTTTTACCAATTTCAAAATCAGTCAAGGAAACAATTAATTCCCAAATTAATTGTGAAATCAAATATACACTATAATAATATTCAAAGTCTTTCCCAAAAATAAACCAGTCAATTAACAATCAATCCCTTTTGAATACGCAGTTACCGCAATCAATCACTCCTACTATATAAAACCACTCCTTACGCGGTTTCTTTTATATAAGGACATCGTCCTAAATATTTTGTCGATGGGAATGAAATTTTGTTTATCATGCCTTGTTTTATTTTTAACGTGTCTATCTGAATTGGCTTTTGCCATTTATTATATAAATCGAATTCGGGTCCTTGTAGGGCCGCAAACCCTACTTGAATTAGTGTACACATATGATAGACCGTGTGCTAGTGTTCGGGTTGGCCGGTCTAGTGGCTTGGTTTGTGTCCACATTCCATGTCATATATGTGCAGATATGGTTAACGTCTATGGAAAAATGACTGATCAGTCGACTTTTTACAATGAGAATGATTTTAGTGTCTCGGACCTTTCTAAAGCTAAAACCCCGATGATTACTTATTAATGGCATGATAAATATTCTTTTGATAACTTGTTTCCGGCATAAGTCCACTGAGTATTTTTATAGTACTCAGCCCTGCATGTGGTTTCCTTATGTGCAGGTTGAGCGGCGACGAACACTTGCTGGTGTTGAGCACAAATAAAATTGGAGTCATTTTTTGTCGTCTTTAAACTTTGAGTGTCATTGGGTCTTCATACATGACGTCACTCCTCTTGAACGCTTCTGCTAGGATATTATTTTTACTCGTTATTCGTTTGACTTTGAACCTACTTATTTTTGAAGAATTTAAGACTTGATGTGTTTTGGATAATGTTAAACTCTTGTCGTTTTTTTTTTGAATAATAATTGTGGGTCAAACTCTCTTTAATGATTTATGCGTGTCATCCTTGACCAGGGGCCATGCTAATCTTCTCTGTATCGTTCCAAACTCTCTTTAATGAAACCATAGTCTTTTTCATCGTCTGTTTTAAATTTTCTCTAAGTCGCGACCACCCGTATTTATTAACCCTAAAGGGCGGTCGTGACATACACAATGCCCAATCTTTGTATTGCATCCACCAATTTTCAGTTGCCATACGACATCGTTTGATGCCTTCTTTAGCTCTCCTTTCATTTCATCCTTTAGCTCCTCAACCAATTCCTTTTCACCAGCCTATGTCACACAACATTTCATTAAATCCATGTTTTGGTCATCCTTTAGCTCCTCAACCAATTCCTTTTCACCAGCCTATGTCACACAACATTTCATTAAATCCG
Organism: Salvia splendens; assembly: GCF_004379255.2. Classification (NCBI taxonomy): domain Eukaryota; kingdom Viridiplantae; phylum Streptophyta; class Magnoliopsida; order Lamiales; family Lamiaceae; genus Salvia; species Salvia splendens. The sequence continues at coordinate 1,964,326 of NC_056049.1, forward strand.
TGTTGTGGTGCAAACCTATTCCACGTTGATGAACAACAAAACTTGAAACAATATATAAAATTTTCATCGATCGGTTCTACAAGTATGAGACTTTTCTGAAATGATCCTAAAACAAAACCATGAAGAACTTACCTCTAAGCAACAATATCATACTACTAATATGGAGAGTTTGAATGTGTACCACCTTCCACCGAACTAAGTATAACTTGCATTGATAACATATACTTAATTTACACCATAGTTTTGTGATGCCGTGATTTGATATGTACTTATAACTTATATCAATAAATTATAAATGTGAATATAGTAGTATTAAAATGTTAGTATGTCTAGAATCTGTATAGTTTGTCGCTAGCCAAACGGGGTCTCACTGTTTTAGGGCTTAATTTTGTATTGGGCCTAACCCGTCGTCTGGGTGCCCATTTATATAGAAGTAGGGCGCATAACTCTGTAATCCGAAAAACAATTTGAATACAATATGTTCTCCGTTTTCTGCCCGTGGACGTAGCCAACACGACGTTAGTGAACCACGTAAATTCGTCTCTTTACGTTTATGTTTGTCTCGATTACATAATTATTCTATTCTGTCACAATATAAAATAGACATAAAACTCTTATCAATAATTTTATTACTACCTTGCATGGTTGTGGAGTGTAGACGAGGAAGCGGTCTCTCCCCATACATTTGGAAGATAATTTGCAAGAGGTCGAGAAAAAGTAGTGACTGAGGCAATATTATGATTCATCTTGTGATATGTAGTTTGAATAGTACTATTTAACTATTTTATGTTAGCAACTTGTGACATTAATCTGAACTATATGTGGCTTCTATAAATACACAGAAATTTGTTGCTAGCTATATTTTTTTAATATAATACCGTATTTGAGTAGCTCCGATACATAGATTAGGCTGTCAAATTTATTGGATTTTGCTCAATAAATATAGTGAATCTACGTGTTTCATTTTGATAAGATTGTTACCCTTAGAGCATCTCCAGTGGGCGGACATCCCACTAGGACATCCTAAAAACACCTCTTGCCACGTCACTAGGACTTCCCATCCCACTGCCACGTCACTAGGACATCCCCTTCTATGTACGCCCTTCCCACTAGGACATCCCGCAATAAAAAAAATCACAATAATTTAATTACGTAAAAACGGAAATATAATTTTGACACGGAATACGGGAAAGCAAAATACGGGCAAAAATACATATTCATAAAACATAAAAAAAACATAGTTAGAAAAAAGCAAAATACATAGTCATTCAAAAAAAGAAAAATACATAATCCAACATCCCCGGCTCACTCCGCGCTGTCCTCGTCGCCCGTGCCGCCCCCGTCTCCCGTGCCGTCACCGTCGCCCGTGCCGCCCCCGTCGTCCCCTCCGCTAATCTCGGCGCCATCATCTCCAATGGGGGGCATCCCCAAATCGCGCCGACATCCATCGATGACATCCTTCAGCATCCTCTTGTACAGCGGATCGGTCGTGCTATGCCACCTATGCATGGTCCGGACCAAGCTTGTCGTTAACTGCGCGCGGGCGAGGCGGTCGATATCTTCTTGGGGAGCAGGGGCCTCCGATTCGACCTCGAACGACCCGCTAATTGTACATATAAGGGGACATCATCCCACCCATGCCCCCCATCTGTCCCATTCCCGGTACCGTTGTCGCATTTCCGCTGACGTTTCCCTCCAGGTCGATGGGAAACGCCGGAGTCTGCGACTCGCTCGTGGCCGGGGAGTTCCTATCGTTCTCCATTAAAAGTAGAAATGAAATTTGTAGTAAAAGAAGAGAGAAACTTGTTAACAACAAGTGGTGCAAATGAAATGAAGTTCAACGAGCCGTATATATAGGGTTTAAAAAAAATAAAAAAATTCAGAGGTCCGAGCGGGACGTCCGACCCTTGCCACAGTGGCGGACGTCCGAGGACACCCGACGTCCTCACGGGACGTCCGTATCCGACCCTAAACGCCACAATGGCGGACGTCCGGGTCGCCCGTCGCGACGTCCGACCGGATGTCCGACCGGACGTCCGCCATTGGAGATGCTCTTAAAAGTAATATTTGCCGCCCAATATTAATATTCGCCGCCATATTTTTTTTGTAAACAATTTGTCTGCTATATGGCATTAGGGTTTCATTCGTGGACGGTGTAAGTTTTAACGAAAATTAGGAATCTGACTCGAGTACAACTCGAACACAGTCTAAAATTATCATGTCCTTATTGGATCGAGCATACACTAACAGTCTAATGACAAGACTGAACTCAAGTGTTTTCTTGTCGTGTCAAAAGTGTGAGTCCTAACACGAAATATTATTGTTGATTGTTTTTTAGTTTAAAAAACGAAAAAAGTGTTTATGTTCACCGTATAATAAACTACACTCTTTTAATACATAGATAAGTATACATAATACATCACCAAATGCATACATTATACATGATTAGTATACACATGAGCACACAATTAAACTCTTTATTCCAAGACCTACATAATTTATTTTAATTCAACATGAAACGACTCACATAAGGGCATCCACAGTGCTTCCCCGAAAATCAGCCCCATTTCACGGGACGGGGTCGATGAGAAGTTGAGTGATGAGCTTTTGCATTTCAGGACCTACATGTGTGAACCAATCGCCCTTGCTGTAAATAACTTCAATCACACGGGCGAAATTGAGAATACGGAAAAGTGGAGGGGTCGGAATTTTAGTTGGTTTGAGAAAGGCCTCGTTTATGAGCTTCCACGCTGTCTCAATCCGTTTCAGCAATTCATCAACTGCTTCTTCCTTTGATTTGTTATGCTCCTCTGTGTAGCACTCCACCATAGATGGTATGTGCTCTCTTTTCCTCTCAAACTGAAAAAAAATATATTATATACTAAATTAAATAAAAGAGTAGATAGTTAGAATAATTACCTCATGTCCCGCAATATCATCAGTCAGCCTGCCAATGATTAAGGCAGATTTCACAACATCTGGCTCAGATAGCACGAAATCGAATGCTTCTTTTGTCACACAATCTCCCATTCCAAGAAATGAGCAAATTATTAGTGAAGTATAACCCGAGCTAGCCGTTGCAACATGCATGTACTCCTCGCTCTTCGGTTTGTACTTTTCTTCCCTCCATTTAATCTCAGTAAAATAGGCTCGAGCCATCACTTTCATCTGCCCGTGCCCACAAAATAACATTTTGTAATTATAAGATAAGATCTACCAATATTATGAATTTGAATTCCACCAACAAAATGTCAAAGGGGAGTTATGTTTTAGTAATTACTGCTTCAATTCCATAGCCAAGGCGATACAAAGTTCCCTCTTTGGTCATATATTCCTCAATATCTTCAAAGGCTTCCAATAGCGCCTTGTAAAAACCTCTCATATATTCCGGAAGTTTGTCCAAACACAACATGCTCCACCTGTAAGCATAAGATCGACTAGCATTATGAATTTGAAGTCCATTGTCAAGTATGTTTCGCTTAGAGCATCGGTAAGGGTAGGGATATTTGGGTCGGGCCGCAACATTAGGGGTCCAGTCCGATCCGGGACTAGGCCTTATAGTGTGTGTAGTAGGAGATGTAGCACCAAATGATGTAGGTGATCTCTCGCTTGGTATTTCGCATAATTTCTAATTTAAGAATCTAACCTTTCAATTGCTACCATGAAGAGCTCCAATTCTTCAAAAGTAGCATATGCGTCAAATGTATCATCAAACAGCGATGCTATTGCAGTCATTTTGGTTGTAATCTGTCTAGCCTTAGCATATTTTGGTTCGAAATAGACTCCCATTATCCAAAAATAGCACTCCACCATTCGATCTCTCGCGTATAATAACTTTGTCGGAACCTCCAATTCTTTCCACCACCTACCCACAAATCAACAATATAATCTCTAACATAAGTAAAATCACAAGACCTAACTAAGTAGTAACTTACATTTTAAAACTCATATGAAGCTCACTCAGCTTACCTATAAAGCTCACTCAGCTCCTCTTTGTGCATAGCCTGAAGCAAGTTGAAATCCAACTTTGCAAGCTTGAGCAATTTTGGATGATGAGAGTCAAATTGGGCGTAGATGGAGAGGTAGTGCCTGGCCTCGACACGTGGCAATCCTCTGCGTTTCGAGTATTGGTGCAGCGCGTGGTCCACTAGTTCAGCGACGGGAGGATTGGTCAGAAGCGGGAGAGAAGATTCTAGAAGCTTCCTACTCGAAACGTAGCCTTCATCAAGAATGTCTTCGCCGTTGACTCTCAGATGCGTCGCCTCGAAAAATTCTAGGATTCCCATAATACCCTCCGCTGTGTGGGGAGCATTCGAACTGTCTTTCACGACATCCTTAAATTTCTCGAACAAACCTTGTCAAAATAAAATAATTTAAATTAAGAGAAATTGCATTAAAAAATTAATACTCTATGCATCTCTATGATGCATTTTTTGGTCGCAAAATTAAGCAATTATATTAAATAAAAATAAAATAAAATATAAGAGAGAATAAAGAAGAGAGATAAAAAAAAGTAAAGTAACAGTGATTATTGAATATTTTGTTTTTAAATTGAAATAATTCATCTTATTTTGAAAATCCCACAGAAAAATATATATAACTCATATGTTTAAAATACATGCTACTATATCATTTCTTTTTCACTACTCCATATGCCTTACTCTAAATGAAGTATATCATATTTAGTACTCCCTCCGTCCCGCACTACTCGCACGTATTTCCTTTTTGGGCGTCCCAAGTTACTTGCACTCTTTCCATTTTTAGTAAAAAATTTCACCTATAGCCGTCATTTTTGACTTTCCTATACACTCATTCCTTAATCTCCGTGCCGAAAAGGAAATGAGCGAGTAGCTCGGGACGGAGGGAGTATGAGATATTATGCATTTTTGTTTGGTAAGTTGAGATGAGAAAAAATAAAATAAGAGAGAATAAAGTAGAGATTGTGATATTTTAATTTTAGGAAATCCGTCATTTAGAATGGACATCCAAAAACGAAAAATGTATCACTGAGACTGAGGGAGTAAATTTTATAAATAGACTACAAACACAAATTCTTATAACTTTAATATACTCCTTCTGTCCTAAAAATACATAATTTTAGGGGCGGTATGAGTTTGATATACAATAAGTAAAGTACGAGTCTGATGGAAAACAAAAGTTAATAAAGTATAATTTGTGAAAAATATGGTCCACCTTATTAGAGAGAAAAAGTTATAATAAAATAAAAGTAAACTATTTTCATGGGATGTACCAAAATAGAAAGAGTGTTCATTTTGATGAAAGAATGAGGTATAAAAATAGTTACTATGAATTGAAATAGGCCTTTTTTTTTATCGTAGATCGTCTCATTTCACAAAGTTTTAGTTTGTACCATTATCAAATACTTATTAAATGTCTCATTTTATTCACCTTTTTATAAATGTCTCATTCACTAATATATTTTATAACAAAAATATTTTTACATATTCTATTTATTTTTATTATACACTTTTCTTTATGTTTCTTAAAATTGTGCTGAGTCAAAGTCGGGTACAAATGTAGAAAGGTAGGAGTATAACAATATAAAACGTTGGTCCGATGATTGTTGGGTCAAGCTTGGGAGCTTTGCTTATTATCTTGTGAATCGTTGTGCAATAGCTGAAGTTTGAAATAACAATAGTAGAACTAGAATTCTCAAGATACTAAACTCAAAATTAAGATAATAAATGATAAAATGGGAAAATTAATTACTTACTGCATGATATTCTGTAACCATGTTGTCTCAGAAGGCGAAAACCAAGAGCATTGGTGTATAAATCATCTTTGTCTTTGCAAAACTCTTCAAAAATTTGGGACAAATTTTGCAGTGCTTGATCGATCTCCTCTTCAAAGTGATACTCAATGCCTGATGAATCGGCGAATTTTTGATGTAGTGAATGCTGGAAAACACAGATCACGACACGGTGAATTTACGTGGTTCGATTTACTGAGGTAAATCTACGTCCACGGGAAGAAAAGAGGGCAGAGTTGTATTGCTTGATCTGTTTTCTACAGCTTACAATACAGACTTGCTATTTTGTATTTTATCTCTAGAGATCGAGAGAATGTTAGAACCTAACGTATCTATCTGATCTAGGTTCTATTTATACATTGAACCTAGATCGTGGCATGCAGCCATTTACTAGGTAGTGGATGTCGTGGAGATCGTGGCGATCTTGCATGGGTCCACTATCCTGCATGAGTTAATGACTGCTTGACACCACTAAATAGATCGTGGGTGTAGTGGAGGTGGAAATCCTGCATGAGTCCACTATTTCCTAGTTCGGTCGAATACTGAGACCGAACTGCTGAATTATTGCCGAGCAGCTTTTGCCGATCTGAGAGTAGAGCTTGATGCCGACCTGAGAGCAGAGTTTGATTGGTTGGCTTTTACCGAGCTGTAGGCTGGGGCCGAACTCTGTGGTTGTGCCGAACTGAACTCTTTAGTCATGCCGGACCGATACTCTTTAGTCATGCCGAACTGATACTCTTTCTTGGGCTTTAGGCTGATGGGCTTTACTGCTGTTGGGCTTGTTTAGTACGTACTCCATCACTACCCCCCCCGAAAAGTGAAGTGAATCACTTCGGCATTCTGGATAAAGGTACGGGGTGAGTTGATGTTTGTCCTCGGTCTGATGAAGTGAACTCTTCTTTGACCGGACTTGGTTTGTGTCCTAATTTGGCGAGTTTTATCTCTCGGATCGAACTTTCCGTTGTCCTAATTTGGGGATCGGACTTTCCCTTGTCCTAATTCGGCGAGTTTTATCGCGTGGATCGGACTTTCCCTTGTCCTAATTCAGGCAAGTTTTATCGCGAGAATCGGACTTTCGTTGCAGTTCGTTTCAGACGAAGTGCTTGATTTTTAAGCCGAATTGTGGTCTTGTATCCTCTTTAGAAGCTTGGACTTCACAATCGTTGGCTTATTGCAGCTCGTTTCAGACGAACTGCTTGTTTAAGCTGAATTGTGGTCTTGTATCTTCTGTAGAAGCTTTGACTTACAATCGTTGGCTTGTTGCAGCTCGTTTCAGACGAACTGCTTGTTTAAGCTGAATTGTGGTCTTGTATCTTCTGTAGAAGCTTTGACTCACAATCGTTGGCTTGTTGCAGCTCGTTTCAGACGAACTGTTTGTTTAAGCTGAATTGTGGTCTTGTATCTTCTGTAGAAGCTTTGACTCACAATCGTGGGCTTATATATGTTCTAAGAAGGGGATCAGCCTTCGAAGAACAAGATACCTCAGTAACATTTGTAAGAGACGACACGCACAGAGACAGACAAAACACACAGACAAAACGCACAGAGACAAATAAAAGACCAAGTAAACCAAATAAAGCACATTGACTGAACAGGACTCAAGACTGACTGACCGGACTGTCTCTTACAAATGGAACTTTTTGAGGTTGGAAATGTGCCATGTTCGGGGTACCTGTTCTCCTGACATGTGAGCCAATTTGTAAGACCCTTTGCCGAGGACTTCTGACACCCGATACGGACCTTCCCATGTGGGTTCGAGCTTGCCCAGCTTTTCTGCTCGGCTTACTTCGTTGTTTCTCAAGACGAGATCTCCCACTTGAAATTGCAGCTTCTTCACCCTTTGGTTGTAATACCGGGCTACTTGCTCCTTGTACTTGGCTGCTTTTATGCATGCCAATTCTCTTCTTTCTTCGGCAAGATCTAGCTCGGTTCTCAGTCCGTCGTCATTTATTTCTGAGGAGAAATTTAGAGTTCGGGGACTGGGTACGCCGATCTCCACCGGAATTACGGCTTCAGTGCCGTACACCAGACTGTACGGAGTTTCACCGTTGGAGGTCGTGGGTGTAGTTCGGTAGGACCATAGGACTTGAAGGAGATTTTCTACCCATTGTCCTTTGGCTTGTTCTAACCGAGCTTTTAACCCTTTCACCAGGATACGATTTGTTACCTCCGTTTGTCCGTTTGCTTGTGGATGAGAGACCGAAGTGAACCGCTGTTGAATATTCAGCTCTTGGCACCAATTCTTGAACGTCTTGTCGGTGAACTGAGTCCCGTTATCCGAGATGAGGATGTGGGGTATGCCAAATCGGCACACTATGTTCTTCCAGACGAAATCCAATGCCTTCGAGCTCGTTATCGTAGCTAATGGTTCAGCTTCCACCCACTTCGTAAAGTAGTCCACGGCAACGATTAGGAATTTCATTTGCCGAGGAGCTTGAGGAAGTGGTCCTACTATGTCTATGCCCCATTGCATGAAAGGCCAAGGGCTCTGCATAGTGGATAGATCGGTCTGCGGCATCCTTGGGATATTTGCATGGATTTGGCACTTCGGGCAGGTCTTGACGAGCTGCACTGCTTCTTGTACCAAGGTTGGCCAATAATATCCCCATCTTAGAACTTTTTTAGCTAAAGCTCTAGCTCCGATGTGGCTGCCGCACGATCCTTCATGAACTTCTCTGAGGATGTAGTCCGTCTCTTCTGGTCCTACGCACCGCAATAACGGCTGGAGGTAAGACTTTCTAAAGAGGACTCCTTCATGAAGTTCATACCGAAGTGCTCGGCACGTGATCTTCCGAGCTTCTCTCTTATCTTCGGGCAATTGTCCTTGATCCAGATACTGCAAGATCGGCGTCATCCAGTTCGGCGAGCTGGATACTGAATGTACCTCGGCTTCATCAATGCTTCGATGCATTAATTCTTCCGCTTTTGAGCTCGGATCTGAGGCCAACTTACTTAAGGTATCTGCTCGGCTATTTTCCGCTCTGGGAATGCGGATTATCCGAAAATAGGAGAAACTTCGGCTGATGCTTTGCGCTTTGTCCAAATACTTCTTCATTCTCTCGTCACGAGCTTCACTTGTACCCAACATGTGATTCACTATGACTTGTGAATCACAATGGATTTTGAGAGACTTGACGAGCAGACTTTGCGCTAACTGGAGTCCGGCCAGGAGGGCTTCGTACTCGGCTTCATTATTAGTAGTGGGGAATAGGAACCGAAGTGAGTAGGTTACCTCGTGTCCATCGGGAGCGATAAGCAGAATACCAGCTCCACTTCCCGTTTTATTCGAAGCTCCATCTACGAATCCGTTCCAGCAGTCCGGCGGCTCTTCTTCGGATTCCAAGGGCTGTGCTAGTTCGGTATTGGCAGAATTTTTCTGTTCGGCAATGACAGGGATTGCTTGATCGAACTTGGCCTCTGCAAGAAAATCTGCCAAGGCTTGTCCCTTGATGGCTTTTCGAGGTAGGTACTCGATTGAGTGTTCTCCCAGCTCTATGGCCCATTTGGCGATTCTGCCTGATGCTTCTGGCTTGGTCAAAACTTGCCGAAGAGGCAGATCGGTTAAGACGCATACCTTGTGAGCATAGAAGTATGGCCGCAGTCTCCTTGCTGCATTTACTAACGCCAGAGCAATTTTTTCCAGAGGTTGATACCTTGTTTCTGGACCTCTTAATGCTCGGCTTGTAAAGTAGATGGGAAACTGCTTTAGGCCTTCTTCTCGTACAAGCACCGCGCTGATGGTTTGATCCGATGCCGCTAAGTATAAGAATATTACTTCGGCTTCGGTTGGAGCAGAGAGAATAGGAAGCTCGGCTAGATAACTTTTGAGCTCGTCAAAGGCCTTTTTCTGCTCGGCTCCCCACTCGAACTTTGGTGCCTTTTTCAACACCTTGAAGAACGGCAGTTGCTTTTCGGCTGCTTGGGAAAGGAATCGATTCAGTGCGGCTAGACAACCGGTTAGCCTTTGCACGTCATGTATGGACTTCGGCATTGCCATGTTCTGAACGACTTGAACTTTTGAGGGGTTTGCCTTGAGTCCGTCCTTTGAAACCCAACAACCCAGAAACTTTCCCGAATCTACCAAAAAAGTACACTTTTGGGGATTAAGTTTGAGGTTGGCTTTCTTGAGCACGTTGAGAGTGGACTTGAGGTTGTGCTCGTACTCCGAAGTGCTTTTGCTTTTGACAACTATGTCGTCGACATACACTTCAACCTGTTTTCCGATTAGGTGCCGAAAAAGCTTGTCTACCATCCTTTGATAAGTGGCTCCGGCATTCTTTAAACCGAATGGCATCTTTTTATAAGCGAAAATGCCGAAATCGGTAATGAAAGCTGTTTTCGGAGCGTCACTCTCATCCATCAACACTTGGTGATATCCCTTGTATAAATCAAGAAAACAGAAAATTTCGAAGCCGATCAAAGCTTCTACTTTTTTATCTATATTCGGAAGGGGATAGCAATCTTTAGGACAGTGCTTGTTTAGATCGGTAAAATCTATGCACATCCGCCATCCTCCTTCTTTTTTCTTGATCATCACAGGATTGGCCACCCAGGAAGGATATTTCACCTCGAATAGTACATCCGCTTTTAGTAATTGGCGGACTTCGTCATGGATGACTTGGCTTCTTTCTGCCGCAAAGAGTCTTTGCTTCTGTTTTACTGGCCGGATTGAAGGATCAATATTTAACCGATGAGTGATTACCTCGGGGGGCACTCCGGTCATGTCCAACGGAGACCATGCAAAGACGTCTTTGTACTCCTTGAGGAGCTGAATGGTCTTTTCCCGGAGTAGAGGCGTTCCTGCGAAGCCGATCTTGATCGTTCTGGATGGATCATCTTCGTATAACTGAACGGTCATTGAGTTCGGCTCTGAAGTGACTTCGGTCATCTCGCTTGCCTTTGACTCCGGTTGCTGTGACTGCTATGCTTGATGGTGCCGAACTGATTGCTCGGCACTTTTAAGCGCAATCTGCAGACATTCTTTTGCTCTCTTTTGATCACCTCGGATGACCGCTATCCCACCTTTAGTGGGGATCTTGATGGTGAGGTGATAAGTAGAGCAAACGGCCCGAACTGTGTTGAGCCAGTCTCTCCCCAGGATGATGTTGTACGGGGACCGAGCTTTCACCACAAAGAACTCGATCATCGTATTGGAGCTTGTAGGCGCTTTTCCCACCGTGATCGGAAGGCTGATAATACCTTCAGGGCGGGTGTCCTCCTGGGCGAAACTTTTCAGAGGAAGTGGAGCCGGACTGAGCCGAGCTGGATCCACTTCCATTTTATCGAAACATTCTTTAAAAAGAATGCTGACTGACGCTCCTGTATCCACAAATACTCTGTGGATCAGTTTGTTTGCCACTCCGGCTTGAATGACAATAGCGTCTTGGTGAGGAGAGATGGCTGGGACAGGATCGGCGTCTGAAAATGTAATCACTTCGTCTTTCTTCAGCCTTTTATGTGTTGGCTCCTCTTGATTGGAACCTCTGCGTTCTGCTTTTAGGGACGACTTAGTCTTCCCGGCAGGGAGAGCATCAATAGTCAGGATTACTCCATCATATTGCGGCTCGTCGTCGTCTTCGGGATCCTCATGCCTTTTCGGATCCTGAGGATTGCAGTTCGCACCTCTCTGCTTTTTGTTCTTTTTCGGCTGCTTGCTTTGGTATTTTTTTAACATTCCTGTTTTCACAAGAACATCAATACCTGCAGCCAAATTTCGGCACTCCTCGGTATCGTGACCGTGGGTTTGATGGAAGGAGCAAAATTGATCCTGAGGTCGGCGCGCGGCCGATTTCGTCATCCGCCTTGGTTTTTCGAACATATCGGAATGTAGTTCGAAAATTTCCGCTCTTGACTTGTTTAAGGGTACGAACTGAGCGGGCGGCTTCTCAGGATTGAGACGTGGTCCCAATCTGCCTTGTACCGGTGCCCTTTGAATTCTTTCAAAAGGAGTTCGGCGAGGAAGCCTCTGATCGCTATGATCGGGCTTCTTTTCGTCTCCTCGGGATGAGCTGTCTAAAGACCGTTTTCGACGGTCTGCCTCATCCGCACGGGAAAACTGGTCCGCAATGTCCCACATTTCTTGAGCTGTTTGCGGACCGCACTCCACGAGCTTTCTGTAGAGAGCTCCGGGCAGGATTCCATTTTGGAATGCCGAAATGACAAGTAGATCATTGAGATTATCTACTTGTAGGCATTCCTTATGGAACCTCGTCAGGAAGTCGCTGATCTTTTCGTCGCGACCTTGACGTATAGAAAGCAGCTGAGCCGAAGTGATCCGGGCTTCCGCTTTCTGAAAGAACCTCCTGTGGAAAGCATCCATTAGATCTCGGTAGGATCTAATGCTGCCTTGAGGAAGGCTGTCGAACCACCTTCTGGCGTTCCCGATGAGCAGCTCGGGGAACAGCTTGCACATATGGACCTCATTGAGACCCTGGTTCGCCATATTATATTGATAGCGTCCCAAGAAGTCATGAGGATCCTCTAGCCCGTCATAAGTCATTGACGGTGTCCGGTAGTTCCGCGGCAAAGGAGTTCGGGTGATATCGTCCGAGAACGGAGTCTTTAATGCTCCGTACATGGCGAACCCGACATCTCTTCGGTACGGAGGAGATGGAGTTCTCCTGTGGTTCCGGTACCGAGGAGGAACAGGAACATGTCGGGGTTGAGGATTCTTTCTCCTGGAAGACACGTCACTACTGCGGTAGTGACTTTCATGTCTGGATGAGGAAGGAGAATCCGTCGTTGTCTTCTCCGGCTGTTGGCTCTTCTGCAGGAAGGTTAAGAACTCCTCCTGCTTCTCGGCCAAGAACAGCTTGACAGCTTCATTTAAATCGGGCTGCTGGGAAGACTCGGTGCGATGACTCCTGGAGTGGCTTGTTCCTTCTTCGTGAGAACCGGAGGTAGATGTCTCCCGAGGCCTTTTTTCAGACCTGCGAGCTGGACTAGCTTCCTCACGGTTATCACGAACGGTATTATGGGTGTTACGTGATCTGGTATGCATTTTTTTTGGGGTGGAAAAAGGGTCAAAAATTCGCTTTATCACAAATTTGGTTCTCTGTTTCCCACAGACGGCGCCAGTGATGAATCGGCGAATTTTTGATGTAGTGAATGCTGGAAAACACAGATCACGACACGGTGAATTTACGTGGTTCGATTTACTGAGGTAAATCTACGTCCACGGGAAGAAAAGAGGGCAGAGTTGTATTGCTTGATCTGTTTTCTACAGCTTACAATACAGACTTGCTATTTTGTATTTTATCTCTAGAGATCGAGAGAATGTTAGAACCTAACGTATCTATCTGATCTAGGTTCTATTTATACATTGAACCTAGATCGTGGCATGCAGCCATTTACTAGGTAGTGGATGTCGTGGAGATCGTGGCGATCTTGCATGGGTCCACTATCCTGCATGAGTTAATGACTGCTTGACACCACTAAATAGATCGTGGGTGTAGTGGAGGTGGAAATCCTGCATGAGTCCACTATTTCCTAGTTCGGTCGAATACTGAGACCGAACTGCTGAATTATTGCCGAGCAGCTTTTGCCGATCTGAGAGTAGAGCTTGATGCCGACCTGAGAGCAGAGTTTGATTGGTTGGCTTTTACCGAGCTGTAGGCTGGGGCCGAACTCTGTGGTTGTGCCGAACTGAACTCTTTAGTCATGCCGGACCGATACTCTTTAGTCATGCCGAACTGATACTCTTTCTTGGGCTTTAGGCTGATGGGCTTTACTGCTGTTGGGCTTGTTTAGTACGTACTCCATCAATGCCCAATCTTTGTATTGCATCCACCAATTTCAGTAGCCCTACGGCGTCGTTTGATGCCTTCTTTAGCTCTCCTTTCACTTCCTCCTTTAGCTTCCCAATCAATTCCTTTTCACCAGCCTAAGTCACGCAGCATTCATTTAGTTCATCTTTTCATGTCAATCAACAACAAAAGTTGAAACGATATAAAGTGTTTCTTAAATTCCATTTGTACAAACTACAAAGTCTTTTGATAGTGACCACAAAAACAAATTTGTGAAGCTCGTATCATGCTAATTTAGAGTTTGAGTGTACCGTCAAACTACGTATGACTTGTATTGATAACATACACTTAGTTTATACCATGGTCAATTTACTGATACCATGAATATGCCATGACCCAAAAAATAAAAGTATTAGGGTCTTAGTCCAAAACGAACGTTATCATACTAATTATGGAGTCCATATGTAGATAGTCAAACTAACATTTATATCATAATTCATACACTTACTTTATACCATTATCAGTTCTCCGATATCGTGATTTGATATGTACTCTATAAGTTCATTGTTGAGTCACTTCTTTTTATCACAAAGATTAAGAAAAAGATGACTCAATGAACAAAGTAAGAGAGAGTATTACTTTTTGTCAAAAATATGACTCAAGTATCTTGAAACGTCTAGAAATGAAAGAATGACTCAATGAACAATTGACAGAATTTATACATATAACGGCAAATATATTATTAAAACATACTCCATATTGTATGACATTTTATATGGATAGTTTTATTACCTTGAATGGTTGGGGAGTGTAGACAAGGAAGCGATCTCCCCATACATTTGGGTGATAAATTGCAAGAGGTCGAGAGGAAGTAGTGATCGAAGCAGTATGATTCTTGTGCTCCATCTTATGATAGTTTTGAATATTATTGAATTGTTTTTATGTAGCAACTTTTGGCATAAATCTCAACTATATGTGGCTTCTATAAATAGATAGTGTTGCTAGGAAAGTACTCTCTTTCGTCCTCATTAAAAGTCTTACTCCATTTGTCCATGAAATATTGTCCTAAGTTTGATTCGTTGCAGGTTTAAGAAATATGAAGAAAAACTGAAAAAAGTTAGTGGAATAAGGGTTTCACATTTATATATTAGTTTTATAATAGAATATGTGAGTGTAAAGAGTTAGTGGAAAGTGGGGTCCATTTACTAAAAAAAATAAAGTAGATAACTTTTCATAGACCGACCAAAATGGCAAAATTGGACAACATTTTACAGACGGATAGAGTATTTTTTTCCGGTACAGAGTTTTAAGATAGCACTATTATTTAACTTTGTAATTGAAAATGGTAGAAAAAGTTATTTACTTTTATATATTGATTTTGTAATAAAATATGAATAGAGTGATTAGTGGAATATAGAGTCCACTTGCTAAAAATATTAAAAATAAAATAAGACTTTTAATTGGAACATAATAAAAATGACAAAATAAGACTTCTATGGAGGATTGGATGGAGCACATTTTTTTAACTACTTAAGTAGCGATGATATATAGATTAGTTAGTTGTCACATTTATTGGATTTGCTCAATAGATATGGTGAATCTATGTCGTAGTACTCCATTCCTTCTATAGAAGTGGAGTCATTTTATTATTATTTTTTTATGTGTCATAGTAGTGGAGTCATGCATATTTCTTTTCACTTATTTTTTCATTTTTTTTACTTTATTATCTTTTTTTAATAATTTATAAGCATATGATTTTCTTAATTTTCATATTAGAAAGAAATGTCAGCACTACTTATAAAATGAATGGAATATTATAATAACTACTTGCACGTGTTTCACTTTGATAAGATTGTTTCCCAAACATTAAATATTCGCCGCCAAACATTGAAACTCGCCGCACATTAAAACCCGCCGCCAATTTTTTCATAAACAGTTTGTTAGCTATCATGGCAATAGTATAGACTTGAAAAACGTGGTAAATCTGTTATTTTTTATTTATAACTATATTTATATTTACGATTGGATTACAGTTTCAAATACTTCCACTTTTAAAGTTTTAATTTTATACTCTTTTCGTCCTATAATAGATGACACACTTGGATAGTGACATGAGATTTAAGAGATGTTATTTTGTGTGTCAGGTGGATAGAGAAAATAGTACTCCGTATATTTATAACCCAAAGGGTGTGGCCGAGTGGCATGAGACTCGTCTATCCTTAACCAAATGGTCAAGGGAACAATCCCTACCTTTCGTCCCACAAAATTTGTCGCATTTCATTTTTTACCATTTTTGGTAGTGGACCTCATATTCCACTAATTCATTCCTTTTGTCGCATTTCATTTTTTACCATTTTTGGTAGTGGACCTCATATTCCACTAATTCATTCCTTTTCTCATTTTATTATAAAACTAATAGTATATAAAAGTGAGACTCACTCTCCACTAACTTTTTCAACACACTTTCCATTATATTTCTTAAATCTCGTGTCCGGTCAAAGTGTGCCAAAATTTAAAGGACGGGGGAGTATATCTCAAAACACACACTACATACACAATGCACACAACACACACTCACACTGCATGCATACGATATAATACAATACACATTACATACAACAGCACACACTATACACTCACGCGACATGAATTCGCAGTTCGCTAACGACATGAATTTGCAGTTCGCTAACGACATGACCTTTGTTGTGTTGACACAATATGATAAGAACATGATATAATGACAAGAATCCAATACGAGTACACGACATGAACCACATGATAATGACACGAAATGATTCATGTGTGTTATGAAGGAGATATGACTCGGCAATGGTAGTGGTGGTGGTCGTCGTGACGGTAATGGTAAGGAATAGAGATACACAAAGTTGTGAAATAGGTGGTGAAAACATGGAATGGAAGAATACATGTGGCATATGAAAAGCGAGAGAATAAAAACCTAAATTTAACTCTAAATTAATATAAAAAATAATAAAGAATGAAAATAATAATTAATGGGTTATCGGAATCTGATTTTAGTATAACTCGAACTCAATGTGAAATTATCATATCCTTATTGGGTCAAGCTTATACTAACATTACCACGACAAAACTGAACTCAAAGTGTTTTCATGTCATGTCAAAATTGTGAGTCCTATCACAAAATATTATTGTTGATTGTTTGTGTTAAAACAATGGAAAAAGCATTGATCATTACAACAAGGTACACTCTTTTATTACATAATACATCACCAAATGCACACAATACATTATTAAACACAAAGTACACTCTTTAAAAAAACCTACATAATTTATTTTAATTCAACACGAAATGAGTCACCATAAGGGTATCCATAATACTGCCCCGAAATTCAGCCCCATTTCATGGGACGGGGTCAATGAGAAGTTGAGTGATGAGCTTTTGCATTTCAGGACCTACATGTGTGAACCAATCGCCCTTGCTGTAAATAACTTCAATCACACGGGCGAAATTGAGAATACGGAAAAGTGGAGGGGTCGGAATTTTAGTTGGTTTGAGAAAGGCCTCGTTTATGAGCTTCCACGCTGTCTCAATCCGTTTCAGCAATTCATCAACAGCTTCTTCCTTTGATTTGTTATGCTCCTCTGCGTAGCACTCCACCATAGATGGTATGTGCTCTCTTTTCCTCTCAAACTGAAAAAAAAATATTATATACTAAATTAAATAAAAGAGTAGATAGTTAGAATAATTACCTCATGTCCCACAATATCATCAGTGAGCCTGCAAATATTTAAGGTAGCTTTCACAATATCTTGCTTAGATAGCACAAAATCGAATGCTTCTTTTGTCACACAATCTCCCATTCCAAGAAATGAGCAAATTATTAGTGAAGTATAACCCGAGCTAGCCGTTGCAACATGCATGTACTCCTCGCTCTTCGGTTTGTACTTTTCTTCCCTCCATTTAATCTCAGTAAAATAGTCTCGAGCCATCACTTTCATCTGCACGTGCCCATAAAATAACATTTTGTAATTATAAGATAAGATCTACCAATATTATGAATTTGAATTCCACCAACAAAATGTCAAAGGGGAGTTATGTTTTAGTAATTACTGCTTCAATTCCATAGCCAAGGCGATACAAAGTTCCCTCTTTGGTCATATATTCCTCAATATCTTCAAAGGCTTCCAATAGCGCCTTGTAAAAACCTCTCATATATTCCGGAAGTTCGTCCAAACACGACATGCTCCACCTGTAAGCATAAGATCGACTAGCATTATGAATTTCAAGTCCATTGTCAAGTATGTTTCGCTTAGAGCATCGGTAAGGGTAGGGATATTTGGGTCGGGCCGCAAAAGTAGGGGTCCGGTCCGATCCGGGACTAGGCATTATAGTGTGTATAGTAGGAGATGTAGCACCAAATGATGTAGGTGATCTCTCGCTTGGTATTTCGCATAATTTCTAATTTAAGAATCTAACCTTTCAATTGCTACCATGAAGAGCTCCAATTCTTCAAAAGTAGCATATGCGTCAAATGTATCATCAAAGAGCGATGCTATTGCAGTCATTTTGGTTGTAATCTGTCTAGCCTTAGCATGTTTTGGTTCAAAATAGACTCCCATTATCCAAAAATAGCACTCCACCATTCGATCTCTCGCGTAAAATAACTTTGTCGGAACCTCCAATTCTTTCCACCACCTACCCACAAATCAACAATATAATCTCTAACATAAGTAAAATCACAAGACCTAACTAAGTAGTAACTTACATTTTAAAACTCATATGAAGCTCACTCAGCTTACCTATAAAGCTCGCTCAGCTCCTCTTTGTGCATAGCCTGAAGCAAGTTGAAATCCAACTTTGCAAGCTTGAGCAATTTAGGATGATGAGAGTCAAATTGGGCGTAGATGGAGAGGTAGTGCCTCGCCTCGACACGTGGCAATCCTCTGCGTTTCGAGTATTGGTGCAGCGCGTGGTCCACTAGTTCAGCGACGGGAGGATTGGTCAGAAGCGGGAGAGAAGATTCTAGAAGCTTCCTACTCGAAACGTAGCCGTCATCAAGAATGTCTTCGCCGTTGACTCTCAGATGCGTCGCCTCGAAAAATTCTAGGATTCCCATAATACCCTCCGCTGTGTGGGGAGCATTCGAACTGCCTTTCACGACATCCTTAAATTTCTCGAACAAACCTTGTCATAATAAAATATTTTAAATTAAGTGAAATTGCATTAAAAAATTAATACTCTATGCATCTCTACTAAGGTGATGCATTTTTTGGGCCGCAAAATTGGTCTTGTGGTTGTTGGGTCTTGCTTGGTCACTTGGGATCATTGTGCAAAAGTTGATGTTAGAAAATAGTAGTAGAAGAACTTGAATTTTCAAGATCCTAAACTCAAAATTTAGAAAATAAATAATAGAATAGAAAAATTATTTACTTACTGCATGATATTTTGTATCCATGTTGTCTCAAAAGGCGAAAACCAAGGGCATTAGC
This sequence comes from Salvia splendens, assembly GCF_004379255.2. NCBI lineage: Eukaryota > Viridiplantae > Streptophyta > Magnoliopsida > Lamiales > Lamiaceae > Salvia > Salvia splendens. Next base: position 1,983,310 of record NC_056049.1, read on the forward strand.
GTATAAATCATCTTTGTCATTGCAAAAATCTTCAAAAGTTTGGGAAAAATTTTGCATAGCTTGATCGATCTCCTCTTCAAAGTGATACTCAATGCCCAATCTTTGTATTGCATCCACCAATTTCAGTAGCGCTACGATGTCGTTTGATGCCTCCTTTAGTTCTTCTTTCACTTCCTCTTTTAGCTTCTCAACCAATTCCTTTTCACCAGCCTATTACACACAACATATCATTTCATTCATGTTGGGGTGAAAACTCATTCCATGTCGATAAACAATAAAAATTGAAACAATGTATAAGTGTTTCTTAAATTCCATTAGTACGGAAATGGAAGTGATCACCGCATATACAAAAACCGCGATGGGCTTAGCCCAAAACACACAATATCATGTTATATGGAGTTCGTGTCTGTACCATCGAATTGCGTAAAACTTGCATTGATAACATGCGATACCATACTAGTATAGAGTTCAGATATGTATCGTCTAACTAACATTGACATACACTTAATTTATACATGATCAACTCTCTTATACAGTGATTTGATATGTACTGTATAGCTTATATAGACACAAGTGGAGATAGTATTAAAATATTCATAAAATCTCATATCGAAAATTTATTACCTTGCATGGTTGTGGAGTATAGACTAGGAAGCGATCTCCCCATACATTTGGGTGAAAATTTGCGAGAGGTCGAGAAGAAGTAGTGATTGAAGCAATGTGATTCTTGTGCTCCATCTTGTGATAGTTTTGAATATTATGAATTATATTCTTTTAGCAACTTGTGACATAAATCCTCAAGTGTATGTGGCTTCTATAAATAGACCGAAATTTGTTGCTGGGAAACATTTTTTTATTTTTTTTAGTATACTATTTAAGTGGCGCCGATATATTATTGATTGGTAGGCTGTCACATTTATTGGATTTGCTCAATATATATAGTGAATCTATTTGATACATGAACCTGTTTCACTTTGATAAGGGTGTTCTCCATAACATCAATATTCGGACTAAAGGCCCTTTTTTATCCTAAACATACGAAGATTTTATAATTTTGGTTCAAAATATTGTCTTTTGAATATTATGAATTATATTCTTTTAGCAACTTGTGACATAAATCCCCAAGTGTATGTGGCTTTTATAAATAGACCGAAATTTGTTGCTGGGAAACATTTTTTTAGTATAATATTTAAGTGGCGCTGATATATTATTGATTGGTAGGCTGTCACATTTATTGGATTTGCTCAATAGATATAGTGAATCTATTTGATACATGAACGTGTTTCACTTTGATAAGATTGTTCTCCATTACATTAATATTCGGATTAAATTAATATTCGGACTAAAGGCCCTTTTTTTCCTAAATATATGGAGATTTTATAATTTTAGTTCAAAACATTCTCTTTTGAATTATTAGGTCTCTCACAAATAAAAACGGGTCACATTTAGTCCGAATTGGACGGAAATAGTTAAATTTAACGGTCAATGAATATTAATTGAATTTTGACCGGATTATGTTAATAATTATATTTTATTAATGTAACAAGTATATTTTGTTATTGGAGAACACAAATAATAAAATTACAATCCATTGATTCACGACTAACAAAAAAATTACGAAAAAAGTAACGCCCAAATATATGAAATTAGAAACCGACCGATTAAAATCAACCCCTCCGCCGCGTCACTGCCGCCTCCGCCAGTCGGAGTAGAGCGACAGCGGCACCACCTCCTGCAGCAGCGTCGGGAGCGGCGAATTCCGGCACACGGAGCACGACGCGTTGAGTTTCAGCCACGTATCCACGCACATCACGTGGAAGCAGTGGCGGCAATCCGGCAGCATCCGCAGCATCTCCGATTCCCTGTACTCCGACAAACAAATCGAGCATAGGCTGTCGTCCGCGGCGGCGCCGCTCTTCTTCGTGAAGACGAATTTCGGATAGGAGTTGATGACGGCCTGAGATGTGTTTAGAGTGTCCACAATGGGGGAGCCGCGGCCCGCGGCTCGGTGCGCGGCCCCCCATTGCAGAGGCCGAGAGCCGCGGCCCTGGGGCGAGAGACGTGGCTGAGCCGCGACCGAGGCCTTCACGCGGCTGAGCCGTGTGAGCCGCGGCCCTCCATTGCATCGAGCCGCGTTTCGCGGCTGAGCCGTGGAATTTAATTTATTTATTTTTTTTGAAATTTTTTTATAAATATACACTCTCATTTCCATTTTTTCACTTCATTCTACACTTCCAATCCCTTCATTTTACACTCTCAAACACTACAAAAAATGCAAGGTGGAGATGGTAATTCCCCGGGGTATGGAGACCCGGGATACGGCAACTTCCCCAATCAGACGTGGAGTCCGTACTCGCCCCAATTCCGAGTCCAGCCATCCCAGCAGAGGAACTTGGTTCGCCAACCATCGGGGTTCGGGGACTACCGACCGAATATGGACGCGATCAACAACCCGTCCCTGCAATTCCAATCCTCCCAATTCCAATCCTCCCAATTCCAATACTCCCCGTCTCCTCTGTCTGAATCTGATAGATTCACAAGGGAACAGTTGATGGGTACACCGGAGACCCCGACATCCGGTAGTGTGGAGATGGAGGCCCCCACCGGGGGTCGCCGAACCGGCGGTGGTGGGGGGCGAGGTGGCGGCGGTGGGAGTGGGAGGCGAGGCGGCGGCGGTGGGAGGCGAGGCGGTGGCGGTGGCGGTGGGGGGCGAGGCGGTGGCGAGCATGGGCCCACCGGCGGCGAGCGAGGTGGAGACAGAGAGCCGGCCACCGGCGGTGGCCGAGGCGGTGGTGATCGGCGAGGCGAGAAGTATAACGACGACGAATCCCTCGCTGTTGCGCGGGCATGGGAGGCGGTCACGACGAATCCGGTCATCGGTACGGATCAGACCGACATTTGCTTCTGGAGGCGCGTCCTGACGGTGTACAACGGCTTCAAACCAGAAGGCAGTGCCGGACGTGATGAAGGCCAGATCCGGAAGAAGTTCGGCCGGATCAGTAGAGCTGTGAAGAGGTTCAGGAACATTTACGAGAGACAGCTCCAGAATGCCGAAAGCGGCCGCAGCGAAGGCGACGTACGAGCGTTATCGTATCAGTTGTTTAATACTGAACGCTGACCCAAGTTCACCTACTGGAATGAATACATGCTTCTCCGAGACTCCCCTCAATTCAAGGCGATCTGCGACGATGAGACCGGTCCTACTGGGAAGCGGACAAAAATCGGGGCCGACGGCACGTACAGCAGTGGTACCGACTCACGTGCATTCGACCTGAATGACGATGTGAGGGATGAGCCCCCCTCGACAATGTCGAGGCGCCAGCGCCCGCAGGGCCAACAATCCGCCATCCGGGAAGCTAGATCCGCTTTCCAAGTCTCTCGGGCGAGCGCGACGACACCGCACCATTCAACACCGACCGCGGCGTTGACTCAAACACTGGAGGTGCAGATGATGAAGCAACTCCAGGATAACTTGTCCTTGTACGAGAAGTCGACGGACCCTATCACCAAGATGATGTACTACGACCTCATTCTTAGGTTGAGGTCGAAGTTGGGCTTCTCCGATGGGTCGGCGACGGGCGAAGCAAGCGGCAGTGGGGCCGGTGTCGGCGGCGGTGGAGGAGGTGAAGAAGATGTGCCGGATTCCTATTACGCCACCGAGTAGGAAGCGGTGGCGTTTTTTATCTTTTTATTATTATGTTGTGTTTTTAAAATATTTTCGTTGTAGAATTTTCCCCTATTAATAGTATGACGAAAATTTGTCTCTACTTCTCTCTTTATTAAATTATTTTTATTATCCAAATTATTAATCTACTAAAATTTAATAACATTAAATTAAATTAAAAAATAACATTAAAAAAAAGCAAAAAAAAAATTAACATTTTAGAGGGCCACATTTGGTGGCCCTTTGAATTTGCATTGACTTTTGTACATTTACCATTACAAAGGCCACATGGGAGCCACAATTGGTGGTCGGGCCACAAATAGTGGCCTTTGAAGGCCACCATTGTGGACACTCTTAGGATCCCGTGGCGCTGTATACAACACACACAACGCATACACTCACACAAAAACAACTCAAAATATATTTTAAAATATTAAAAAATTTGGTGAAAAGTCAATATTAAATTTTAATTGATTTTTAACATATTAAAAATTGGAAATAGATCACAAATTTATAATTACTTGGTACCAAGCAAATGCTTTGGAACTGAAAATAATACCTCCTCTACTGTCCCGTTAAAATAGAAAATTTGCAAATGGCATGGGATTACTATAAAATTGATAAACTAGATTGAGAAAAAAAAGTGATTAGAGTATTCTGAATGTAGAAGTACTTTCATAGAATTTTTTTTGCCCAAAATCCAAAGATAGAAGTAGACGAATTTTTGCGGACATGACAAAATTGACTATTTATCAAGGATGGAGGGAGTAGTATAATTTCAAATTCCAATTCCATCATAATTTTAATTCCATGATCCTAAACGAATCTAAAATATTTTCTTTGTTTATTTGAAAGTCTATACACATAATTTGACTTCCTTTTGCAAATGCCCCGTGTTAAAATTTCAATGCAACAATAATAACCTATTTACCGAGATGTAAATGTTTTGGAATTATCTATGATGAATAAAATACATGTTATAATTATGTACGACGGTATATTTAATTTTGCCTTGTAAGAGTATCTGTAGCGCCACGTCCGCCCGCCCGTCCGTTCGTGCTGCTAGCGCGGCACGCAGCTGTCCGCCCCTGCACTCTCGCCGCTGGTACGGCGCTGCTCGATGCATCGAGCACGTCCGTGCCAGCGAGCAGCTGACGTGGCTGCTTCTGATTGGCCAACGGCAATGGCGTTGGCAATTTCCTTTTTTTTAAAAAAATCGGATTTTAATTAAAAAATAAAAAATTTATTTTTCGCAATTTCCTTTTTTTTTAAATTGGATTTTAATTAAAAAATAAAAAAAATATTTTTCCACTTCCCAATAAATTATATCCATTTTCTCCTCACTTTTAATTTGTTTTTCAATTTTTTTCCCCAAAATTCACATTTTCATCTATAAATACCCCCACTTTCACACAAAAAATTACACACCACACACTACACAATTCTCATCTAAATTCTCTCATTTTCTCTTATCAATTCTCAATCTTTCTTTCACTCTTACAAAAAAAATGTCCCGCTCCGGCGATCACCCATCCGACTCCCGCGGTTGGAACCACGAATGGTTCGGCTCGCAACCATTCCCTAGTCCGGAAACGCAATTTTCGGCCCCTCATCCTTCCCAAGGTTCTCAAGCTCCGGGTGGCTACTGGCCTTACCCGGTGGACGGCCAAGATGCCACCGATGGGCAATACGGGTGGGCACCCGAACCCAGATCGGGAGGGAGCACTGGCTCTCAAACTTCTCCTCTTCCTACTCATACTTATACTCCTCGTGGTGTCCGCACCCCGTACACTCCGGCGGAGATGAATCAATTGTTCAATTCCTATTTGAGTATCTTCGAAGATCCGGAGGTTGGCACGAACCAAAGCGGAGATAGGTTTTAGTGGCGCGTCTCTCGCCGGTAAAATGAAAACCGCCTAGCTGGAACCATCAAGTGCAATGATAGTGTGGTGCGCAATACCATATACAGAGCCAACGAAGAGATCCAAAAGTTCCAGGGGTATTACCTCCAGGAAAAGCGGTCGGCGAGGAGCGGCAGGAGCGAGGTTGACATCATCAGTGCCGCCTTGGCGACCTCCCAATCCATAAATTACAAACCGTTCAAGTACCTCGGCGCTTTGCAGGAGGTGCGTGTGCATCCGAAGTATAGGGGAGGCGTATCATCCTTCTCTAGCTCCTCCAACAAACGGTCGAGGTCGGTATCTCTATCCGACGCCGGCTCCGATGATGTGGCCAGCCAACTTGCCGGAACTAACTTGTGTAGCCCCGACGCTGGCCCGAGCAGTTCCCGACGCTGGCCCGAGCAGTTCCCAACGCCGGCTGCAATGAAGGAAGAAGGCGACGACCAACCGCCGTCGCGCCCGACTCCATCCGACCCCGCTCCCGCTCCGTTCCCTATGTGCCATCTCAACCCCCCACCAACTCGTTGTGGGCGGTTTTGGCCCAACTCAATTTAGCCGATAGGTCAACTATGATCCCCGAGCAACTTCGATCGCATGTGGCAATGATACGGGGTCTCCAAAGAACATTGGGAGAGCCGGATGAATAGTCTTCCACATGGGTATTTTTAGCCTTTAATTATGTAATTTTTTATTTTTTAGGAGTTTAATTATGTAATTTTTATTTTTTAGGAGTTTAATTATTTAATTTTTTATTTTTAGGATTTTAATTATGTAATTTTTAATTTTTAAAATTTTAATTATGTAATTTTTTTTTTAGTTTGTAATATTATTTCGGGTAATTTTAATGCATTTTAATATTGTGGAAATATTTTATTTAAATTGAATAATAGAATGGTGGGACTCTTGAGTTTGTCTTTGCGAAAGAGCACGGATGTGGATGTTGTGCTCTTGCCTAAGAGCAGAGAGTAAAAAAGTAATAAATGTGGATCCGGGCTCGCATCCGTGCTCGTTGTCAAGAGCACGGATGGGAATGCTCTAATGGCGTTTGGATAACAACTTGCGACATGAGGAAAATGTGTTGGAACAGAAAGAATTCTATTATTACCAAATTACTATCATTGTAAAACAATTTTGATAGACTTTGTTTTTCACGGTAACAAAAATGCATAAATTACATGTCACTTATATCTGGGATTCATATAGCAGCATAGTAAATTGTGGCAACATTATATAGTTGTCAAATCTATATAAAATAAGAAGATGTAATTGCATGTAAATCTACAAATTAGTAATCCTAATTTTAATATGTTTTTGTTTTATTCTTTAGAATATGGCACGATCCCAATTTTATTGGACAATAATTTGATTCTTAGGTGTCCTAGGTAAAATCTTAAGACGAACTCTAATTTCACACTTATATCTGAAAATTACATAAAATCATTAGTAAATTTCCGAATAAATTCTGAAAGTTAAAATTACACATCTTCACAAAATCAAGAAGTTAATTAGAAACTGCCTTTCAATAAACAAGGTTAGTAACTGATGCATCTTAAAACATTTATTACAAGAATTTGCTAAAAACACATCTCTACAAGTGTAGAAAACAGTGCTAAGAACATCTTTCTTTCTTTCTATTTCTTTTCTCAAATTTTATATATTTTGTGAGATATGCTGTCTTTGAAGGAGGAAGACGACGACGAAAACCCGGAGCGATGGAGCTTCGCTTTGTCCTTGCTGAACGCTCGATGAACCTCGTCTTTGAGCTCCATGAAGCGCGTCCGTTTCATCTTCTGCTCTTCCGGGGTGCCCGTCTCAAGGTAGAGCGCATCAGGCAAGTCGTCTTCCATGAACTTGTCCAGCACCTGCGAGCAATTCGGGAAGTATCTCCGTCCCAACTCAACTGCCACCAAAAAACGACAAAAGTTAGAACGAAGCTCTAGAGACCGGATGGGAAAGTGGGCCCCGCCATATACGATATTCAAACCCACTGGTTGGAGGAGAAACGTCTTATACCTGTTCTAGATAGGGTTTCTATTTTTGAAATGAGCCGTTTATTCTGGGAGACGGGCGTCTCGTTCAAGTCCACCTCCATCAAGTTCCCGCTCGAACCTCTAGATGCGAGAAGACCAGCAAGGTCCGACGTCGACTCAGCATACGCGATTTCCATAGCCAGCTTCGCTTCAGTAGGGAAGAACATCCGAGCAAACGCCACTGTAAAATACGATCACACAAACATCAAGAATCAAGTAATCGAGTTAAAAAATCAAAATCAACGAGCTACCTCTATCTTCCAAGTATAGCAATTTCATGTGCAGATCATCAGCCATCGCGAGGGACAAGAAAGATGCGTGCCCTGCGGTTGGATTCCTCCGCATCTCTCTCTCCAACACGTCGATGCATATCCGGTCCTTGTTCGCCTCCTGCCCTTTCTCTCGTTTCATCTGATACTCCTTCGGCCTCGTCAGCCTCCTGCAGATACTAACTGCGCTCTGCCCATCAAACGTCGGCTCTGCTGCAGACGCTCCTTTGGTCAGAAGCGACACTATAATTGACGGCTCCTTCCGCCTAGCAGCAACGTGGAGCACCGTGTAGCCCCGTGAATTCCTCAAATTGACGTCGGCTAGACCTAGACTAAGCACCTCCGAAACTATCTTGGGGTCACAAAATGCAGCGGAGTAATGCAGGGCACAGGCCTCGTCCAGGGTTACATCAGACTCGGTCAGGAGAAGCCTCACGAGCTCAATATCATCCGAGTCCAACGCCTTGTGTATTCTCTTGATGTGCTTCTCGAGCATAGGATCCACGGGAGGCGCTTGATTTTCTTGCTCTGATTGGAATTTGAGACGAAGTAATTTAATTTCCTCTGCAACACTAGACGGGACGACCTTCTCAATGAAGATCGTCTCAAGATCCGACAGAGCTACTCTGTGGGCGCACACAGTGAGGAGCTGGCTCAATTGACAATGGAACGCGACTGTGAGAATCGGGATGACATCCTCTACAACAGCCTTCCCAACCAAATTAACAAGGCGACGCTGCAATTTAAGAATGCATTTGAACATTAGTTGAAAGGCAAGTAGCATATAAACTACTTGTATTAGTCCATCTAAAAACAACTCAAGAATCACAATTATACCTCATAACGATTCACAATTAGTTCATACACACGAAAACATCTCATAACTCATTTGTTCATCACTTAATTGACAACGGAAGGCGACGCTGCAAGTCAAGATTGCATCACTAAATGCTCGGATTTTCGCAAAGGAGAAAGCACTTGCTAGTTTTATCTACAAACTTGTTCGAACATTAGTTAAAAGGCAACGAGCATATAAACAAACTAGTTGTATTACTCCATCTAAAAACAACTCAAGATTCACAATTAGTTCATACATACGAAAACATCTCATAACTTGTTAGTTCTTCACAACGACAAAAGGCATACAAACAAGCATTATCCAATTCGAGTAGAGTTCTTAGCCCTTTTATACCTGAAAAAGAGAAACAAGCTCGGAGACTTGAAAAATGGTGGATGCATACATCAACTCCACAGCAAAGTCGATCCCGGGCCTGCAGGCATCGTGAGCACACAAACTATCCACGCACGTAGACACCTCCGAAGGGGACGCCCTAAGCTTCCCCGTGTACAAGTAGCTCAAGAAGATCACAAACGCCTCGTATCCAACCTTGCCATACGGCAACATATTCGCCATGTAATACCTCGGCTTTCCCTCCTTCCCACCGACAACCTTATCCTTGGCAAACAAGTCACGGAAAAAGTTGCTCCGGGCAGCCAAGATGCACCGGTGCACGCCCACGCTACTCTCTTCCACCACAACCTCCGCATCACTGAAGTCGCCACCGGAATCCGACAACAGCTGCCCCAAATTGCTACTCAGCCTGCTCAAGCTGATGATTTCGAGATTCAGCCCTGCATCCGATCCAACACCAGAGGCGTGCATTCTGTTGCTCGCGGTCGATCCATTCGAGAAACGGGAGGAGGAGGTGAAGCTGATTGAAGATGATGGCTCTGCAGAGGTATCCATCACCAATTCACCACAGCATATGAGCAAAGAGTGTGTTCCTTCCTATTCCTACCTAAGATGAATTCCCACAGCATTCATATTGAATCTACCTATTGAAAAAGCTTTAACCAAAAACAAACTCGAGATATTTCATGCCCTTCACAAATGCAAGGAAACAGCAACGAATTGACAACACCACCATCAAATTCCTCCCACTCTTATGTAAAGCAAAAGGCGAGAGAATCATGATGCCAAAGAAGTAACACACGGCAGAAATTCCCTTGTGCCAAGAATCAAATACTACGGCACCCCTTGACAACAAAGCCACGGAATTCACAATTACATCAAATCAACACGTTTTTTTCTCAATTACAACACCAATTCACCACGGATTTCACGTGTTCTTGATTCTTGGCGCGCCTGAAAATAAATTGAAAAAAATAACAAACAAGCCCTTAAATCAGGAACACTTTTTTAAGACGAATTCAAGCCCTTCAATCGAAATTAAACCTTACCTTATTAAAGCTGGCGATGTTAAAGGTGGAGAAATTTGCAATTGAGCTAGATCCAGAGACCACCCAGCCGAAAACACAGAAATTAAAGCTTAGAATTCAAGGGAGAAAACAGTCCAAAGAGGGACCCACGTGGGTTTAATGAAATTTCGTGATGGAATCAAAGAAATTACGTGGGTTGACTGATGAAAAAAAGCTTTTGATTAAGTTTTTAACAGTGAAGTCGACACTTGTTCCAGCTCCATTTCGCGACCCATTTCTCTAATCCCGGGTCCCAGTAAATTGCAGACGAATTCACTACAGAAATTCGCTTTAAAATGTGTTTTTTAATCGACCCACTAACCCAATTTGACAAGAACAGTAATGAATATCTGGGAAAAAAATGGTGTTTAAAAGGAAAAAAAAGGTGAAAGTTCAACCGACCGGATTCGGGTCGGGGCGGGTTTGCGGCGGAAAATTTGCTGGAGTGGTTGGGTTCGGGCCCCACCAGTGAGGTGTCGGGTGGCTTTTTGTGTTTTTCAGTAAATTTAATTTGATAAATTATGACGTGTCAGTGTATAAGTTGTGGGTGAAGACGTCATGTATGACGTCACGCTTCGGGTGTCGGCTACCGCTCATGAGCTATCGCGTCACCTTCTTATATCATGTGATTTACGTAAATAGTTTTGCTTCTTTATTCTTATTTTTATTACTTTCTTTTTTTTATTCAAATGGACAGGTTTTTGTTGTTCACAAAATTCAATACACTATTGTTTATTGTATTGAATAAATAGAAACTAAAATACATCTTTTATCCGCATCACATGAGACGCTTTTTTATAGGTGATTTAAGAAAAATTATATTTAATATGTTAAATAAAATAAAGGAGAGAATAAAGTAAAGAGAGAAGTGAGAATAATGTAAAAAGAAAAAAATAAAGTAAGTGTGATTAGATGTTTTATTTTTAGTTAAAAAGAGAAATGACTCATGTAACTTAGGACAATCTAAAATGAAATATGACTCAAGTAACTTGAAATAAAGGGAGTATTTCTTTTTGGGATGTTTTAAATTAAATGAGTCATTTTCTTTTTCAACATTTTTCTTTTACTTTTTTCTATTTATTTTATTCATTCTCCTATTTTATTCTTCTCCACTTAATTAATAAAATCTCAATTTTTAAAAGAAATATCTCACATAATAGAGATGGAGTATATATGTAAAAGAATTAATTATGTACTACTACTATTTTATTTGTCTATATAAAAAATCTTATTTGGACTTAACATGAATTTTTAAAATTTTAATAAAATTGAGGAGAATCATATTTTTATAAATTAAAATATGTGATTTATCTACCGAAGATGAAAAAATAAAATAAAAGAGACATAAAAAAGATATTAATGGTGGACGAATTGTATTGATAGTATTTAGAAATATTTCGCTTTGAGGAAAACACACCGGAAAATGTGGGATTAATAAAAAATTATTTAAAAATGAAATATTTGATTTTTTTCCTTTGGTGGTGGGTCCTACGAGGAAGCTTCGTCGTAGATTAAATATTTGAGGTGATGTGTTGTTATTACGCACGACTTTGGTGTTTGTCTTTTAGATTAAGACTTTTTTGGTCATTAGGGCCCATTTTTAAATTAAATAATGAAATACGTGGCTGAGCTTATTGGGGTTTGGATATTTATTAGTTTAGCAACATTAACTAATTTGATAATCATTGATGGGGTACGAACTAAACAAGCCCAACAGCAGTGACGGCCCATCAGCCCAAAGCCCAAGGAAGAGTATGAGTTCGGCATTACCAAAGAGTTCGGAGGAGTTCGGCATTACCAAAGAGTTCGGCCTCAGCCTACAGCTCGGTAAAAGCCAACCAATCAAGCTCTGCTCTCAGGTCGGCATCAAGCTCTACTCTCAGATCGGCAACCAAAGCAGTTCGGTCTCAGTATTCGACCGAACAAGGAGTTAGTGGACCCATGCAGGATTTCCACAACTTCCAACACACCCACTACCACGTGGCGTCAACTCAGGCCACGATCTTAGGCCATGACCTACACGACATCCACGACTTAGGGTGGTGATGCAAGCCACGATCTTAGTTCAATATATAAATAGGACTTAGATCTGATAGAGAGGGGTTAGAATCTCTCTAGAGAAATAATCATATAGCAAGTCTGTGTTGTAAGCTGTAATTCGCAGATCAAGCAATACAAACCTGCCCCCATTTCTCCCCGTGGACGTAGATTTACCTCAGTAAATCGAACCACGTAAAATCTCTGTGTTGATCTTCATTTATTTCCTGCATTTACAAACATCAAAAATTCGCCGCCTCATCACTGGCGCCGTCTGTGGGAAACAGAGAACCAAATTTGTGATAAAGCGAATTTTTGACCATTTTTTCAACCCAAAAAATGCATACCAGATCGCAGAGTACCCGTATTCCTGCCCGTGAGAACCAGGAGGAAGCCAATCCACCCCATAGGCCTGGAAAACAGCCTAGGGATAAATCCACCACCAGTTCTCATGGCGGAGGAACAAGCCGCTCCAAAAGCCGTCACACCGAGTCTTCCCAGCAGCCCGATTTGAACGAGGCTGTCAAGCTGTTTTTGGCTGAAAAGCAGGAGGAATTCTTAACCTTCCTGCAGAGAAGCCAAAAGCAGCCGGAGGCGAAAACGGCGGATTCTCCCTCTCCCTCCATACGAGACAGTCACTACCGCAGTAGTGTCATGTCTTCCAGAAGAAAGAATCCTCGGTACCGGAATCACAGGAGAACTCCATCTCCTCCATACCGAAAAAATGTCGGGTTCGCCATGTACGGAGCATTGAGGACTCCGTTCTCGGACGATGTTACCCGAACTTCCCTACCACAGAACTACCGAACTCCGTCGATAACCTATGACGGACTCGTGGATCCTCATGATTTCTTGGGACGCTATCAATATAACATGGCGAACCAGGGTCTCAACGAGGTCCACATGTGCAAGCTGTTTCCCGAACTGCTTATCGGGAACGCAAGAAGATGGTTCGATAGCCTCCCCCAAGGCAGCATTAGATCCTACCGAGATCTAATGGATGCTTTCCACAGGAGGTTCTTTCAGAAAGCGGAAGCCCGGATTACTTCGGCTCAGCTGCTTTCTATACGTCAAGGTCGCGACGAAGAGATCAGCGACTTCCTGACGAGATTCCATAAGGAATGCCTACAAGTAGATAATCTCAATGATCTACTTGTCATTTCGGCATTCCAAAATGGAATCCTGCCCGGAGCTCTCTACAGAAAGCTCGTGGAGTGCGGTCCGCAAACAGCTCAAGAGATGTGGGACATTGCGGACAAGTTTTCTCGTGCCGATGAGGCAGACCGTCGAAAACGGTCTTTAGACAGCTCATCCAGAGAAGACAAAAAGAAGCCCGGTCATAGCGATCAGAGGCATCCTCGCCGAACACTTTCTCCACTAAAGGAGAGATAGCGGTCATCCGAGGTGATCGAAAAAGAGCAAGTGTGTTCGCAGATTGCGCTTAAAAGTGCCGAGCAATCAGTTCGGCACCATCAAGCATAGCAATCACAGCAGCCGGAATCAGAGGCCGGCGAAATGACCGAAGTCACACCGGAGCCGAACTCGATGGTGTACGGCACTGAAGCCGTGATTCGGTTGAGATCGGCATATCCAGTCCCCGAACTCAATTTCTCCTCAGAAATGAATGGTGACGGACTGAGAGCCGAACTAGATCTTGCCGAAGAAAGAAGAGAATTGGCCTGCCTAAAAGCAGCCAAGTACAAGGAGCAAGTAGCCCGGTATTACAACCAAAGGGTGAAGAAGCTGCAATTTCAAGTGGGAGATCTCGTCTTGAGAAACAACGAAGTAAGCCGAGCAGAAAAGCTGGGCGAACTCGAACCCACATAGGAAGGTCCATATCGGGTGTCAGAAGTCCTCGGCAAAGGGTCTTACAAATTGACTCACGCGTCAGGAGCACAAGTACCCCGAACATGGTACGTTTCCAACCTCAAAAAGTTCCATTTGTAAGAGACAGTCCGGTCAGTCAGTCTTATGTGTTTTCTTTGTTTTTTACTTGTTCTTGTCTCTACGTGCGTTGTGTCTGTCTATGTGAGTGTCGTCTCTTACAAATAAAACTGAGGTATCTCGTTCTTCAAAGGCTGATCCCCTTTTTAGAACATACAAGCCAACGATTGTGCGTCAAAGCTTCTAAAGAGGATACAAGACCACAATTCAGCTTAAACAAGCAGTTCGTCTGAAACGAGCTGCAACAAGCCCACGATTGTGTGTCAAAGCTTCTAAAGAGGATACAAGACCACAATTCTGCTTAAGAATCAAGCACTTCGTCTGAAACGAACTGCAACAAAAGTCCGATTCTCGCGATAAAACTTGCCTGAATTAGGACAAGGGAAAGTCCAATCCACGCGATAAAACTCGCCGAATTAGGACGACCAAGTTCGGTCAAAGCAGTTTACCTCATAAGACCGAGGACGACCATGTCTAGTCAAAGAGGTTTACTGCATAAGACCACTTCGGTTAACTGGGGAAGTCCGATCCACGCGATAAAACTCGCCGAATTAGGACAAGGGAAAGTTCGATCCCGGCGACGAAAATCGCCAAATTAGAACACAAAGACGAGTCCGGTCAAAGATGTTTATTTCATCAGACCAAAGACGAGTCCGGTCAAAGATGTTTATTTCATCAGACCAAAGACGAGTCCGGTCAAAGATGTTTATTTCATCAGACCAAAGACGAGTCCGGTCAAAGATGTTTATTTCATCAGACCAAAGACGAGTCCGGTCAAAGATGTTTATTTCATCAGACCAAAGACGAGTCCGGTCAAAGATGTTTATTTCATCAGACCAAAGACGAGTCCGGTCAAAGATGTTTATTTCATCAGACCAAAGACGAGTCCGGTCAAAGATGTTTATTTCATCAGACCAAAGACGAGTCCGGTCAAAGATGTTTATTTCATCAGACCAAAGACAAGTCCGGTCAAAGAAGTTTACTTCATAAGACCGAGGACAAGTACGATGAAATTTTTTCGCTAAGCTGTAAATACACAGTGTTAGAAGCGAAAACAAAAACAAAATTTCATTTTCAAATCTTGTTCGGCACACAACTCCGCTACCCTACAAGATGGCGTTACGCTATTACAAAGGACTATTCTACTGTCCAGGGTTGCTAAAGTTGAGCCATCTATTCACAAAATCCTCGTGAAGCTGAGTTCGGGCGTTCCAGGCAGCTGCAGAATAAGCAGGTCGACGAGATGCTCTAATCGACCTGCCACCTCTTCTCTGAGCCCGGGAAGCCCTAGCACCTCGGCGGCGAAGAGTCTCTTCACGAAGCATTTGTTGATCTTGCTCACTCATAATCACAGCTCCTCTACGAACTTCAGCCTGTTCTCGTCTTGACGTTTCCGGCTGTTCCAGAGTTCGTTGCTGACTTGGAGTACGGTTTTGAGCAAGTGAATCAAAGGTTTGATCTGGAGTGCGAGCATCTGTTGGCACGATATGCCGAAGGAATCTTTCTATGGAGGGGCGCCGAGAAAGAACAATGTTGTACCGAGAAGCCCAGCGCCGCAATGATGTCACGACTTGTTGGCAAGCCGAGCTCTCCAGCGCATTGTTCCTCCGGAGTACATTATATTCCTCCCATAGTTCGTCAACTCGACTCTGAACATCTGATATGGTCATTCCCCCGCGCACACGGATGTAATCCTCGTACGCAGTCCTCTCAGCAATGGTCGTATTCAGCTCGGCCTCCAGATCATTCTTATCGGACTCTAAGTCCTTATTATCGGCATCCAGCTTCACCAAACGAGCCAGAAGCTCGTCATTCTTCGTCTGATCGGCTATAGCTCTTTTCTCAGCTTCGTCTAAAGCCGAAGAGTACAGCCGCTTCCAGTGAAGTACCTCCAGCTCCTTGAGAGTTAAGAATACAAAGCAGCTACGTCAGTTCGGCATTTCAGCTTACCGAGCAGGTAGTAAACTACAACAGGAGTAAGAGAGTACGAAAGGCTATACGAAGACACAAGAGCAGAAAGAAGAATTTTTTCATTCATAAGAAAAAAATTTTTCTATACAAGGAGGGCTTCAAGGCCATTTTACATAAAGGAAGAAACTAAACTAAGAGAAGGGAGACGAAATCATACTTCGCTAGCTTCGTCTCCACCTTCTCGGTGAGGTTCAGCTTCCTTCTCTGCTTCAGCTTCAGCCTCTGCCTCCTTGCTCTCCCCAGCCTGCTCGGCGCCACCGTAGCCGATCTGCTGCGTCTCCTGATCGGCTTCCTTCTCCGGATGCCCGGCTCGCTCGACTTCGGCCTCCCGCTCCAGCGGCTCGGCCTCACCGTTTCTTTTTTTATAATAGGACTTTGGCTCCGGGCTTTCCTTGGAGAAGGCCGAAGTCCGTGATTCCCCATCCTCGGTTAGAACCGTTGGCCGAGCTCGAGGGCGAGCTCAATAAGATTCCTATGATTAGGAAACAGTATTCGGAAACTGAGCTCGTCAAGGGCGACCTCGTGTTCAATATCTCGTCTTCGGACGAAGAGGCCGAGGCTGAGGATTTCTCTTTATCTTTATGCTCTACTGCTTTAACGAAGAAAACTAACCTTGTTTTCTTGCTTTTTGGCAGTGTTCATGCTGAATAAGGCTATCCGAAAGTCCTCCGAGCTTGAGGAGCCGGAGAAAGAGAAGGCTACCAGCTCGGCGCCTGATGCCGAGAAGAATCCGAAGAGGCAAAAGACCTCTTCGGGTCCAAAGAAGCCGGAGTCGACTTCGGCAAGTAGGAAGGGGAAGACCCAGAAGCCCCCGAGAGCGCCAGAGAAAGACGTGGTCTTGGCGCCTCCTTCGGAGCATATCTGTGAGCCATTTTTATGGCCCACGGACTTCGCCGAGGTGAATTGTCTTCTTGATTCTTTGGCTTGGCTTCTGTCCTGTATTTTTGGTGCCCTCTGTTGACTTTTTTCCTTATCCATTTTCAGAGGAACGATATGCTCTCCAAGCTCGTCGCCGTCGAACTCTCCAAAGCGTCCAACGACTATGCCGAGATGCAGAGGAAGTTGGCGGCTGCTTGTCATCGGGCCGAGCAGGCCGAGGCAAACTTTGAGAAAGCCAGAGCTGCTAGGATTTCGGCCCAGGATGAAGCTCAGTTTGCCAAAAACCAGCTCGTCATCCAGCGAGAGCAGACGAAACGGAGTGATGCTGCCGCCGTGGTTGCCCAGGGGGAGGCTCTCCGTGTTTACACGGAGAAACTCTTTTTGAGCAGCCAGTTCTCGGCTTTTGTCGGTAGTCTGGTAAGGCTAATTGCCGATAAGGGCGAGCAGGGGGCCGACGTCGTGCTGCCTCTGTACAGCCGAGAGATAGCAGCTCGGCTTCAGAATCTGCCGCTCCTTGAGGAGCTCGCTTCATCTTCGGTCCTGCTTTCTGCAGACCGAGTCCGGAGTTGTCGAGCTGATCGGGACGAGAACCTGGAGGCTATCTTTGCCTCCGTGGGACCCGTTTCACCCGCTTCGACTTACAACGGAGAGGGTGAGGCCGATGAGGTAGTGATTCACCGAAGTGATTCACTTCGTCTTTCGGGGGGGGTAGTGATGGGGTACGAACTAAACAAGCCCAACAGCAGTGACGGCCCATCAGCCCAAAGCCCAAGGAAGAGTATGAGTTCGGCATTACCAAAGAGTTCGGAGGAGTTCGGCATTACCAAAGAGTTCGGCCTCAGCCTACAGCTCGGTAAAAGCCAACCAATCAAGCTCTGCTCTCAGGTCGGCATCAAGCTCTACTCTCAGATCGGCAACCAAAGCAGTTCGGTCTCAGTATTCGACCGAACAAGGAGTTAGTGGACCCATGCAGGATTTCCACAACTTCCAACACACCCACTACCACGTGGCGTCAACTCAGGCCACGATCTTAGGCCATGACCTACACGACATCCACGACTTAGGGTGGTGATGCAAGCCACGATCTTAGTTCAATATATAAATAGGACTTAGATCTGATAGAGAGGGGTTAGAATCTCTCTAGAGAAATAATCATATAGCAAGTCTGTGTTGTAAGCTGTAATTCGCAGATCAAGCAATACAAACCTGCCCCCATTTCTCCCCGTGGACGTAGATTTACCTCAGTAAATCGAACCACGTAAAATCTCTGTGTTGATCTTCATTTATTTCCTGCATTTACAAACATCAAAAATTCGCCGCCTCATCAATCATGTTTTGTCAAATAGGATTAGCTAAGACCGTTGAATGAGTCCAATTGTGAGTGTGATTAGTGATTACTAATTATGTTATTCACAAACACTAGTAGAAAATATGGGATTTGTATTGGTGTTATTCTAATCTGTGAGAATTTTGATAGCAGAAACAAATTAAATATTATAAGAAATTGATTTTTTTTTATTTTTAATTTGAAATTGATTGATAGGGTCAATGCCTATTTCTTATTTCAATGAGTCTACAAATGAAAAAACAACCAGAAAAAAAATATTGAGACGTAATAAATAAATCATCACTTTTTTTGCTTGATGATAAACCATCATGACCAAAACGTGAATGCCCTCTTAATAAAGTACTTCTAATATTAATACTTGTCTCTTTCAAAATTTGAAAACCCTCGATTTACAATTAAATTTGATATATTTATTACTATGGAATCTTTCTTTTGAGAAGTGGGTGTTGGGAAAAAAATAAGGAGTGAGGCATGAAAAAGTAAGCATTATAAGTTTCTTTTCAAAAAAGAATTAAAAAGTGGTATTTAGTTGATTCAGCTAAAGTCAAGAATAAAGGAGGACTAAAATAGATAAGTAAAAAGATAGTAATAAATTCAAAGGGATAACACTAATTAGGTTTTTTCCAAAAAGAAAATATATATGTATCACATAATTTAGAATGTCTCAATAAAAAAATATGAATCATTTACTTTAGAACTGAGAAAGTAATTTATAATTACTCTATCCTATTCAACTATATTGCTAACGTCTCGAGTCTGACCTGAGCTTGCCCCTATGCAATCTCGCTAGGTCACCAACCATCTCCATCTACTCGGAGATGGAATTCTATCTTGACACCAAACACAAACGCACACTGAAAAATAGACTGGTACGTAAAAATAGCGTCGTGGTTTGGTGGGCGAATAGCACAAGGCGCAGTCCCTAGATATCAACTCCATTTTCCTTTTTTAAAAAGATTAAACTTATATTTTTATTTATTTATTTTCTTCTATAAATACAATATCAGAAAATACTAAACAATCACAGTTCATCTTTATTTCTAAATTTCTAACCCAAATATAATTTAGGAATTTAAATTATGTAATTCTTGATATTCAATTAATATAATTTGCTAAATTATAATTAAGTGGAGTAATTATTAATTAACTATTTTCAATTTACAATACAATTCTTTAAAAAAATAACCGAAGAATAATTAAAATAGAAAGAAAAATAAATAAATTATGGTATGATTTGAAGTACAATATGGAATATGACTTGTACTCGTATGTTCTTGGTATGATTTGAGATTTGAATGAAATGCAAATGCAATAACTCAAATAGTGAATAATCAATCAATTGTGATCTCTTTTGGTTTTAAAGCAAACATCTGTTCACCATTATACATCCGACGTAATCTAAACATCACGAACACGAACACGAGCACGAGTTCGGTATACGGAGCTAAAACGACACAGAAAGCAGCGCTAATTGCTAAAGGAGTGAGAGTGAGTTGCTCTTCCTCTCCTATATCTCGCATCATTGTATGTAGTCTTCGTAGAAGTCGTCGCTTATAACCGAGACGAACCTCTCGAGCCAAGGCAGCTGACGCAGATCCTTCATCGTGTCCGCATACGAGTCCGTGCACTGCGGAAGGGCTTGATGTGGATCCTCGTCGCCCAAGCTGAACCCCCCGGCGAGGAACCTCTGAATCAGCGCCAGCTGCGACCGCTCTTGATCCGAGTACGCGCCCATTGCCATCGGGAGCGGCTCGAACGAGTCCCACGCCCACTGCTCCAGCTGCTGGGAAGGGTACGCGGCCATCCCTTCCGCGAAGTCGTCCTCCCAAAAAGCGCACTGGCACGTCCGATTCCCATCCCCGTAGTCCTCCCCGCACGAGTAGCAGAACTCATGACCGCACCTGAAGAATCGAGCCAACACACATGAATTATGAACGAAAATCGTTGAATCGAATAAGAAACCATACGGACAGCAGAGACCAATCACGCCTAAATACATAAACTTCGGTCGAATTCTCGTACACGAACTAAAATTTTAAACAATCAACGAAATTAATGTCATCGTGACTAGCTGAAGTAGTGTTAAGTAATGTGGACATTTAACGTCTCCACATCGGCATTAATGAAACACGTCATTTTGAACATCATATTTTGTATATAGGTTGGATGGTTGAGAAAAGATTGAAACTTCGTGATTTAATATTTCAATTTTAAATTTCATGAGACAGACCAGAATGTGACCAAATTTCATGATTTAAACGGCATTTAACCCTATCAACAATAATATCAAGAAATCATCATACCAGCATCTCATGTGGTTGCGACCGTGAGTTAGCTCGATCATTGTCCTGCAACGCTCGCAGCATCTGCGCCTCGTGCTCCGAGCCGGACGAAGCAAGGTCGAATCGGACGCGTCCCTCTCCTCCAACGGGAGGCTTTGGTACTCCTCGCAGGTCAAGGAGGAATGCCACGCGACCTCACAGTCAACGCAGACGAACCCTTGACAGACAGGACACTCCACGCAGCTGTTGTCCGACTGGCTCGATGACAAGCAATCGCGGGGATCAAGCAGCACCGAGCAATTAGGATACGGGCAATACATCTTGTTCGAGCTCAACACATTTGCTTCTCCGAGGGCTCTCTCCAGAGACTCGTACGAGGCAACAGGGAGAAACAGTTTGCACTCGGAAGCCGAGATACAATACTTGCATCCCGATTCAGGGCATCTGATTGGCACTCGACCGCAACGCACTTTACCCTCGACGTACGTTTTCATACAGTGGGAACAGAACTCGTGGGAGCATTTGAACGAGAGCATCATCGACGAGAGCTTCTCCTCACAACAAATCGAACAGCTCTCCATTGACTCCTCAACGTTACCACCACAAGAGGAGACTATACCAACAGCAACTCGGGCTAAACCTAACGCGTTCTCTAGATCAGTAGTCGGGACGAGTTTTAACACAAACGCCTCGAGATTACATGCTTGTTCCATGATCCTTTGCCTCAATGCCACCAAAAGAGGACTCTCAACAACCTTCTCATCAACAATATAACACGGAAATTCACATCAGATTCAGAATTCAACCAGAAAAAAAAACAATTCTTGATCTAATTTATTCAAATCAAACATCATAAATGATCACTAATTTGCAAGAACATCAATTCCTCACCTGACTATGCAAGATTTCAGAATCTGTGAAGGCGAAAACGCGCTTCGCCTCGTGCTGTATAGCCTCGGACAAACCATCCAGCAATGCCAAACACTCTGCAACCGGCTCATCAACGTAGAAATCGAGCTTCTTCTGGATCCGAACCGGGGCTGAACACCCTGGCCTATCCATAACCACCCCGATTCCCGACATCCTAGTGCCCGAATCACCAGGGCAGGCAACAGACACACCCTTAAAATATATCCTAACTACATTTTCATCTAAATCCACCTTCACGTTGTCTTCCTTATCCTTCAAATCCAATTCATCCTCGTCTTCGCAGCAGCTCTTGAAGTCATCTTCGTCTTCTTCCACCCTCAGCTCTGATGCTTCACTCACTCCTTTTTCCTCCATTGTCATATCTACTAATCACCCCCAAATCCAAATCACCAAGAATCTCTTTATTCACTGATTTCCCACAAATAGAAATCCCCCAAATTTTTTGAAATGAACATAAAAATCGAACCTTTATCTTCTAAATGAAATGCTAAGAAACCAAGAAGATTTTTCCCCAATTTTTGAGGAATAAAAATCGAATCTTTATCTTCCAAGAAAAATAGGGGAAATGAAATGCTAACAAACAAAGAAGATTATTCCCCAAATACTAACCAAAATCTAATCAGCATTTCAGATTATCTTCAATCTTCACACTGAATTCTGTACGGTTATTCAAAAAACTACAATTCAGCTTCAAGATCCAAACTTTCGAATTAAAGCAACAAAAAAAACAAATATACATAATATTCAGCCCACACTTCTTTCCACACCACCAACAAATTATCTTCCTTTGTGCATAAACCCAACAAAGTAAAATTAAAAAATTATGTATGCAGAAATAATTAATCTAAGAATTAAACAATAATAAAGAAACCATTTAGAAGAGAATGGAAGGAATTAATCAACTGACACTGTTTCTGCTAATCCTGATTTGTGTCTGCAGAGAAACCTTCCCATAATATTTCTTCCTTGTTGAGAGAGAGAGAGATTAATGTGTGGTTGGCAAGACTAAAATTCTGGATCAGATTTTATTGTTTTGCAATTTATCAAAATTAATTTTTGCAGAGGAAGTTGGAGATTTTACCACTACGAAAACGTCAAAAGAAATCCAAGAATTTAGCAAAAAAAATACGATCTTTAATAGAAGAATCAAGTGATTATTGCAGTATCTTTACTTTAATAGTGCACTCTCCCACTAAATCCAACTCATGATATTCCTTTTTAGTGTCAGAATAATGTAGGTTAAATATATTGTATTACTATTATTTGTATAAGTCTTAATTAAAATAATTAATTGTTGAGCGTATTTTATGTCAAATCATCCCTATAATTTATTGCATTGTTTATGGGTTGGTTATTATTTTCGTAATACATTTAAATCGGACTTAAACTCCTTTTTATTTGCTACCAATAAATAGTAAAAATGAGTAATTATTTATGAATTAAATATCTTTGACCAGATTTTTGTATACTAATTTAAAATTTTATCTAATAATTGTTTAATATTTAAGCTTACTTTAATCTAAAATGATAATGTTTTGGTAACAACTCGTTGATAAAATTGATGCAAATAAATTAAGTAATTACCGAAATCCCAAATTAATGTGCATAACTAAACTATAAAATACTATTATAAAAAAATAGAAAGAGAAACCAAAATGGCTATTAAATATGATTAAAGTTTTGCAACCAAATAATTGGTAGTTCAATAATGGGACTTCCAAAGTATTTAATTTAATTACTGTTTGAATGTCAGAAGTCAGAACTTAGTACAGAAATTTGTTTGACTAAATTTCTTTTACAAAATTAAATATTGTTGGTAGTACTTGGTAGGTTATATGCATAAATCAATTTAGTTAATCTCATTGTTCAATGCTTTTTGACCAATTTTTTTTAATTACAATTAATGCTGTATTTTTATCTAAAAATATTAGTGGAAACTTAAATGAACACCGATATAACATTGTTGATAAAAGTTTGTCCAGCAACAGAGATTCATTTTATCTTGTAGCTTTTTCCTCTAAGAAAAGTTACATTTCAAATTTATTATAAATATAAATAACAAGTAAGTTTTATTATTTTACTAACTCATTTAATTTATATTTATTACTACAAAATATATAAAAATGAGATTTATAATTTATTTATTTTTTAATTAATATTTCTTAAAATTCATGTCAATCTAGTGGAACTTAATTCTAATATGAGATGGGAGAGTATCTGTTTTACATTTTCTAATATGAGACGGGAGAGTATTTGTGTTACATTTACAAAGCATGAATAATTTATTGAAAAGTAGAGTAAAACTTATTACTAAAAGGAAATGTAACCACCTCAACACGTGAAAGTCGTTAAACTAGTTGCTAAATTTTATCAACCCTCTAACAAATAATAGAAAAAAATACAACCTAATATCCAATAATCAACGGCTATTAATTTATTGTTATAATTATTAGTATAAAAATGTACCACGTCGAACTGTCTCAATCGTATAATAAAGTAAGTCACAAAATGTGTTGAAAATAGGATTAGTAGTGAGTCCACTCAATCACATTTCATGGAACAAGTTAGGTATAGTAGGTAAAAAAAATTGAAATTAGAGAGAATAGGAATTTAGACAGAGACCACCTAAATAATTGCAATCGTCATTATTTCCTCTTTTACATCATCACCTAGCCCTAGTTACTCACAAATATGCTTTGGTAGTTAGGCCTCGAAAACATCGTGATATTCGAATATATAATCTCTTGCGACATTCATAGCAAAGGCTATAAATTCGAATCATAATTATATTATTCTCATATTACATTCGAATTCAAAATTTTCAAACATTCATTACAACGCGGCATTCACTGATTGATGTAAGTCCATGCAACCTGGACCTCTATGCAATCCGCATAGAGGGCCCCGATCGCTCCCCAACTCAGGCCCGATCATATATTGTCAACGGTTGCGGCTGTCCTTAGTTATTAAATCAGCTAGGGCTAATTTTGTTTACATTTGAGCTCAGCTACCTTCTAGAATTGCTAAGTCAGTAATTGGGCCTTCAAAATAAAAATGGCCCAAACTAACATATTCGGCCCATATAATGTGAAGTCCCATTACTTTGTAGAAGTAATAATAATCACAGCATTTGCTGAAGCCCAAAACCTATATCTGCCCATGTATTAAAATTGAAATTTGATTCATAATTTATGTTTTAAAATACTAATGTTGAGTGCAATAAGAATTTAATTAACAGGATGTAACAAAAAAAAGGTTCTTTTATGACTCAATTGAAACTACAAAAAAAATAGATATTTGTTTATTTAACTGTGATCGACTTATACTATTGCTAAAACACTACAAACGTTGTTTGTGAAGTCTCGCTTATCACTTTAGAATCATAATAACAAGAATAAAACAACAGGCACATATGATCAATTAAATTGAATTGAAAGACCCAAATATAAAAATTGAATTTAAATGGCCCATTAATATGAATT
The DNA here is from genome assembly GCF_004379255.2 of Salvia splendens. Taxonomy (NCBI): domain Eukaryota; kingdom Viridiplantae; phylum Streptophyta; class Magnoliopsida; order Lamiales; family Lamiaceae; genus Salvia; species Salvia splendens. The sequence continues at coordinate 2,008,306 of NC_056049.1, forward strand.
TAACACCCAATAAGTAATGGCCCATTATTTACTTTCGTTCCTAGCAAAGCCCATGAGAGAGAGAGAGAGAGAGAGAGAGAGTCTAATTAGCTGTATTAACATATTAATCACTTTGAGGCTAAAAATAATACTACAAAATTAAGGATTATTAAAGAAAGTGAAAAAGGTTGGGTGAAAAAAGAAAAAAGTTGGTCTATCCATATACCCAACAAAGGCAACAAAATTCTTGATATTGTGAACATTATTTTATAGTGAAAATAGCACTATATTGGATTCATATTCCTCCACAAAGTGGGAAAGAAAAGAAAACAAAAAGTGTGATTTAAATTATGCATGGTGCTGTTGGGAGTCCACTACCTCTTCTCTTTTGCCATTAGAATATCTTCTTTTCTTGCCTTTGTGTGCATCATTTTCACTTTTTGTAAAATAAATTTAAAGAATGTGGAAAAATATCAATTCCACTAAGACAAATTGACATTGTCATGATGTTGGTGTAACAGGATTTGTGTAGTACTTTGTACTATGAAAAGGTAGGCATAATCATTGTACCAAAGATATAGATGAGGAGTTGGGTTTCCACTATGAGTAAATAAAAATATATTTATATTCATACAAGTGTGTGTTTTTGGTGGTGGAATATGATGTGTGGACCATGAAAATGCTATGGGTTTTGGAGAAGTGTGATTTCTTTTCAAGATATTGCTTTTTTCCCAATCATTCAACTTAGTTGGGGTTTTGGATTCCCACTTTGAATGGGGTAAACTAAAAATACCTTTACCTTTACCTCCAATTCACTTTTGCTCCACAATTTGGTAGTCATCAAGGCACAATTCTTGGAGGGTCCATTTCATATTTTTCTTCACTTACAAGGATGTGAAAGCTCAAGAACCTACCTTTTATAAATAAAGAAAACACCATAAAAATGTTTCATGTATTATGAGGAGTATGGACAAAATAGTTTAATCACCACTCATCCCCCTCTCACAATCAATTGCGGATCCACAAGTGGCTTATAAGGGTCAGAAGACTCCATTAAATTCAGTGCGACAATATTCACCTTCGCTATTCGTTCGACATCCACTTCTATTGACGACCGCCACAGTACCTCTGCCTATCGACGCTGATGACGACCTTATCCACCATGTCTGATCTCACGAGTTTCGTTTCCTGGATCTATTGGTCATCACAATGCAATAAATCAACATCAACAAAAGAATCATCTCAAAGAGAGATTTGTATGTATCCCCAAAACCATAAAAGGTTGAACACCCCCATCCCACCCCACTCCACCCATAATAGGGGTCAATTTATTCATTGCTTGGTTTTGTCCACTTTCACATATGATATACCTAAGAAAATGGGAATATGGGAATAAATGTGCACACAGCACATTGAACAACTTTTTGTGCAATCACTTTCCATTGGGCCCACAAAAGCTCTCATCACAAATCTGTACAGAAACAAACATGGGCCAACAATACTGGGATTCTTTGCTTGGGTCAATTCATTAGGTAGGGTGGGTGGGATGGGGTAGCCAAGAGTGGGAATAGGTATAATTGAACAATAAATTCTTGGTTGTCAAAAAAAATCTGACAAAGGCTGATTTTTAGGAGATAAAAATGTGGGGTTTTTGTTAGGTTGGCATTTTGATGATGATGTCTATTCTTGGTTTTGGATCAATGCCATTATAATTGTGCCATCTAATTCTCAATTATTTGTCTCCATCTTTTCTCTTTCTCATCAATTCATCATATTCATATGTCACACTTCAATGTATTCGAGTGTTTTCTCTTCTTTTCTTTTCTTTTTATTTGTCACTTTCTCTTTCCAAAACCCCATAATAGTATTGATGTCTTCCTCTTTTGAATTATGTTGGGGGAGAATGTAAAAAAATGGAGGGGCCTTTATTTTTAAAATTTTAATTTTGAAACAATTTTGTTAATGAATTAAATATGAAAGATTTGGTAATCTATAGATTTGGTACATAAATGCTTAAAAAGAAATAATTTCAAGAATGTGATAAAGATTACTTAATGGGAGCATATGCTACTAATCTTTTTTCCCCATTATCAATTTGGGGCAATTGAATCAAAGGAAGAATTTTGGAACACTTTGAAAGTGCTAGTCAATTACAAGAAAATTGAAAGTGTCAAAATATTATATAGAAAATAGTGTGTTACAACTAATCATTAATTAACAACTTTACCAACAAAAAGGGAATTCGTAATAATATAAATTATTAACATGCTTTTCCACAAGGATTGCATATGGACGACTTCAAAGAAATGGAAATTACTTCCTTCACTTCAATCACATCTTATAAATTTATTTAATCTTACCTTTTTTTAATTTTATCTTGATTTTGGTGAAATATTCATTTAATATCAGATTAAAAAAATATAAAATATAAATCTTTAAATTAAATAAAACGGAGAGAATATTTGTAGCATGAACACGCAAAAGGTGGAGAATAAATTTCGAAAAGAAAATGTATTTTACAGAAATAGTGAGACTGAAAAAATAATGTATATATTCGAGCACTAGATTCCATTCATTCTTCGAGATAAAAGAGTGTATTTTTTTCTACCAAAGAAAAACTTTTATATCCATCATTACGAAAAAAAAACTCAAAAAAGGAAATTAAGTGTCTATTAATTTAACACTTTTTAGTGTACATCCCACTTAAAATTTAAAGAATTATTCAAGTGATAGAAACGTGAGACATGAACATTGAACGTTGGAATAGTAAAAGGTCATTACTTTCATTTAGATTATTTGAATTCAAAATAATTTCTAGAAACAATGTGTGAATTTTTTCAACTTCTAATCTTGACTTATATAATCCTATAATGCTAGATTCATACTATCGCATTTACCATTTCATATGTGACTTTCACAATAGCACTAGAATAAGGAAATTGGAATATATAAGTGTAAAAATATCGTTGAGATGAACCACTAACTTAGTCAAAGTAATTAGGCTACCCAACGTTAATTATTGATTTTCAAACTTTCTTACTAACTAATAGTAGTAATAAAGTAGTTACGAATTATAACATAGAGGGTCGTGCCATGAACCTTCATTTTATCAAATAAAGCGTAGATGGGGAACCATCGTTGATCCTCCTTAATTAAAAAAAAATAAACTCTTATTTTATATACGAGTACTATTTAAATACCATTCAGAAATATTTTTTAATTTTCATCATATAATTCAAATGAAAACAATTTTATCTCTACTTTCTTATCTCTCTAACTTTACTATCTCTTCATTAACTCACAAAACTACGCCACATAAAATCTCGTAACAATTTTCAAATATTCCATATTTTAACGGATGGAGGGAGTATAAGACCGTAAAAGCCACTTATCAGAATCTTATACATCACTTTTTTTTAAAATCTTTGTGCTCAAATTCTTAATATCATGAATTATAATTACCGAGTATATAATACACAAAAAAATGTAAATATTCAACATTTATGGATATCCTCTTCTGGAAACCAGTTTTTTACAAAAGCAAATAAAATATTAATAATAGTAAAATATTAAAATCTCAAAATTATGGTACTTTGTGCTGCATATAGAGGGACAAACCTGTCCCATATCGCGGGGCCCACATTTAAGATTTCCGCATTAATTCAACCATCATGGACCAGACGATGTGGGCCCGATCACTATCCATTTTATTTTAGTGTGCAATTATTAATTCATTTTAGTCCTAATCTATTTAAAATAATTTATTAATTTATATTGACAGATCACTTTGAATAATATGTGGGGAAAGCAATAATAAAGGTGCACATGAGCAAGAGGCAATACCGATTGTGAAAAGGATCTAAAACTAATTGCCATTTTACTTCACTCCAAAACAAACCAAAATGTGATAAAGATATGAATTGAATTTATTAAACGTGATCACTCAAAAAGCACTAAAGACAAACAATATGCTGAATTTCCACATGAACTATTACTAGTAGGCCCTCACCTTCCTTTTTAGGTGCAAATTGGTCTAGTTTTATTAATTAATTTTAAGTGTCCTAAAACTCTAGGAAATTGCCATACTATATGTATTTTGACCTAAAAGTCGGCATGAGAAATGAGAATCATTATTTTACCAAAAACATTTTCCACTCAAATCTTATTTCACGGAGTACTGATTAACACTTCCTCTGTCGCACTCAAGATATCTCTAATTGTAGTATACAACGTATAATATTATGATATTTGATGGAAAAATACATGCAACAAAAATATACATATACAGATATATATTTGGGAAGAATATCATAAAATTGTGAAGAGAATTGGCACGTCAAAGTTAGACCCTTTTAATTATTCGAGTTTCGCTTAACATTAACAATATACAATGTGTTTTATTTAGGGAGATCGATTTTTCACGAGATTATACACGATTGATGACAATTCAAAACTTATCCACTATGATCAATCGTACGTGACACAATCTTTAAGGCTATCGAGCTCGTTTGTTACAATCCATGATCATATAGCGCATACAGAGAGTGTTTTTACACTTAGTTACGTGCAAACACTACAATACATATCACAAAAGAATATACATTCTTTTCTTCTTATACGTTCTATGAGAAGATGTATTCCTCTTGCTCGAAAAATGTCTAGATTCAAACCATTATAATAATCTCGTTTAAGAAAGTAAAAATGAAAAAGAAAAAAAGAGATGCATCGAGTACACCGTCCTGACAGGACCACTAAAATACGCCGGGTGGGGTCAGCGGCGCTGTTTAAGGCTCCTTTGGGTAGCGCAGGCAGAGAAGGCAGGCGTGGGGCCCAGCGCACCCAACTCAATTAAGTTTGTTTCAGGAAGGCGTTGATTTTAATAAGACATCTAAAATGCGCCCCTGCGCACAGCAGCAAATATGATACGAACTATGAAGTGAAGCAGTGGTGTTTGTGGGCTCAATCAACCATCAAAGCACCACGAAAATATTAATTAGAATAACAATGATTTTTTTTACTATTGAATTGTTCAATTATTTTGTTAATTTTTAAAATATTGTGTAAGAATTAATTGTCCATAAAATAATAAATAATATGTCATTTCCAATTTATTTTGCGCCTCTCATATTAGAATTACAAATCATAATTTTAAAAAATTGCAATTGTCATATATGATCAAATTTATTTTATGTTACTTTTATCTTTCTAGTTTTATGGCCTTAAAATGATGTTGAATAATTAAGTGCGTCGTCACAATAATATATGTTTAGTGTCACTAATCATGCTTCACCACGTCATGTAAATAATTTCTTTGATGGAAAATTGTTAGAATAAAAGTCGAATTACAATCTTGGGCTGTTAAATACTTAAATATTTGGACTATCGGTGGTAACTAAAAAAGAAGATGAATACTGTATTTGGTATCAATACACCAACATAGAATTATTTTTTTTACAATAAAGATCTCATTGAGCTTTAAATAAAATTATATTTTTTTCCTTTTTCCAACTAATAATAGAGGATTCTAGCTTCCAAGAATAATTAGAGCATCCACATCCGAGCTCTTGCCAACGAGCACGGATGTGGGCCAGGATCCACTTTTACTCCCTGCTCTTAGGCAAGAGCACAACACTCACATACGTGCTCTTCCGCAAGGACATGCTCAAGGGTCCCATCATTCTATTATTCAATTTAAATTAAAACATTTCCACACTATTAAAATGCAATAAAAATAGCCAAATTACTATTACTAATTACTAAAAAATTTAAAATTACATAATTAAAATCCTAAAAATTAAAAATTTCATAATTAAAGTCTTAAAAATTTAAAATTACATAATTTAAATCCTAAAAATTAAAAATTACATAATTAAATTCATAAGTGGCCGAATTTCGTCCAAATAGATGATGAATGTGTGTATTTATAGATGATTTTGGGATTAATTTTTTTAAATTTTAAAAAAAATTAAAAACGGTAATAAAACGGCTATATTTTTGGGAATCCGAAATTATATTTTTTAAAATTTTTTGTATTATTTTTTATTTTTTATTACAAAAAGAAAAAAAATGCCAACGACCAATAGAAACGCGCCACGTCGCCCTTGCCGCTGGCACGGACGGACAAATCCACCGCTGCGGATGCTCTTAATAATGGCGTCAAGATTTTTTCGTGGTCCATACAAAAATTAAACCGCCATTAGATATGTCTGGTCCACGTTCTAATTTGGACTAATGATTAGTTATTTAGTTTTTAAAAGGCAAAGCCCAATATAATAAGATTGAAGCAATATATAGACTAAAATACTATTTAAAACAATCATCATCACTTTATTGTAATGTTTCCTTAAGGATATGATGATTCCTAGAAAATGACTCCAATTCTTGGACTCATTATATAATTCTAAATCTTAGAAGATAAGAAATAATTTATTAGTGCAAGCTTGATTATTTATTGGAAGATGTGATATTATATAATTCAAAATCTTAGAAGATAAGAAATAATTTATTATTGCAAGTTTGATTATTTATTAGAAGATGTGAAATGTGGAAGGATGAGAGAAGGAGAGAGGAAGTTGATGGAAGGAGAGAGGGAATTGGCCTTTTCTTGGTTGATTTTATGGGAAATTTACATAGGGAAAAAAATTAAATAAAATTTAGAGAGAGAAATGGGAGCCACCAAAATTGAAGGAAGCAATAATAGATAATGTGAAAGTGCTTAAATTTCCACTGACATGTTTGTCTTCATAGCACCTGTATTTGTGCCCCATAAAGGAAAAATCCAACAACAAATTATAGTGAAATTAATGCCATATTTTACGGTCTATATACGTTACATATAATATTTTTATATGAATTTGGCAATATATATTGAATGCAAGATACACTATTAGCCTCTCAACCTTTTCAGTATGTCTACCATTTAGCTAATTTAAGTTACGTACAAAATTCAAACGAAATAAGTTTCAGCCTAATTATGTTTTGGGATAACCTATTATTCTCTACATATTTAAATATGGGCAAATTTTTGAAAAAACTACTACTAAGTTTGATCATTATCTGACCAATTTTGTAATTTCTAAAAATAACCTATTCTATCATTATTTTAATATTTTTTTAGTTGTTTTATTGATTTGGATTTGTGAAAATTAAATACTACTATAACAGTTGAAGCTGAAATACAATTAACTCAAACTTACATTTGTGAGTAATATACAAATTTGCATAAAATCCATGGATTTTGGTTTCCAAATCATAAATAACCTTTTCTAATCAAAATCAATCAAACAAATGGGATAAGTATTGAAGTAATGATACAATCATATATTCTCGGAAGTTATGGGATTGATCAGAAATCATCCGAACTTTATAATTTTTCCACAATTTTTCCACAATTTACTCTTAAAATTGTATCCAAATCGTGTTGATAATAAAATCAATTGAATTGCATAATTATTTATTCAAGAAGCAATTAAGTTGTAGTAGGAGTACTAGAATTTCAAAGGTCCTAAAATTAGTATACCTACTCATAATTGCACCATACCATAAAATTGACTAGACATAGCATGAAATTTGGCCAAAAATGTGTGAGGTGTGACAAGGACAATAAATGACATATATGGAGTATAATAAATAATCAACCAAATAGTTGACATAAGCCAATGCCTAGAGATGATTTGACTATACCACTTATTTTTCGGGACAGTTGTGGTGACTGATAACCAATTCATATCCCACAAAAACTCATGACCAAACAATATTGGACTACTATTTATTATCACTATCCACCAATCAATCAATTATGGAAGAAAATTAAAAGGCTAGAAATTCAATTTTGCTTTAAGTATAGGCTAAAATCCCATGCCCCAAGGCAGGAATTTTCAACTTGCTACGGTGTTACCTATCAAATAAGTTGCTTTCACATGGCCTGACAAATAAAGGTTTGGAAAAAATCAATTGAAAATGGTCCATCGCCTTTTATTGCATTGGATGTATCTCCCCACAAACTAAAACTAGTAGTACTAAATTAAAATCATTTTTGTCTTGCCTAAACTTATTTTGTAGATAATCACAAAGTTGAATTCTATGAAATTGATCGATTAATCTATTCATGTGACAAGCTCTGATTAAACAACGAGCATTGCGAGCTTAGCGGCCAGCAAAAACTATACAGTACGCCAGAACGTGCTCAATAAGCGAATCTTATGCTGACTCATTATGCATATCGTTAATATCAAAGAACAATATTAGTTGGTAAAAAAATGGCTAGGTAGGCTAATAAAGAGTGTCTTTGTTCTCGTAGATAGATGAAGTTTACTCTCGATTCATCACGATATTGCAGAAACCACAATGCTTAACACTAAGGATTGACTGATTAAATTTCTCACTTGCTTTTGCTTGCTACCTATATGACGGACTCTATTAAGGCAATGGACACGACGTGCTTAGTGGCTTGCAATGTCGATACGTGCTCAAAAAGTGAATCTTACACGTCGGTTGCACATAGCCTTCAAATCAAAGTGCATTTTTTTATCATAGATAGATAAAATTTAGTCTCTTTATACCCATTAAGCACAAAATCAACTTAACCCACCTAATGAAATTTTAATATGGCCACATCGGTTAAAAAAGCGTCACGATTAAAAAAGTTGGATTCCCAATATAAATTGTCCCGATCCGAATCATGATTTTTTATTTTAGGATAATAAAAAAGAAGATATAAAGATTTCATTTCTACTGTTTCCCAATTGACGTGTTTTCGCCAACAAAAGGAAAAGGTATCTTTCAAAAGCTTAAAGCATGGCAGAAGATTGTCCACAAAGATAAAATCAATAAATAAAAAGAATAATCTTTTAGTAATTCCTAAAAAAACGAATTTACATGTGGCTAATTAATTTACATCCCAAAATGTATAATTTTCTTCCTCTTTTTTTTGAATAAAATTAAACCGGAAAATCATGACATGTTAACATGCAGCGTTGCGGTCATGCTAAAGTTACACACCGGGCACGACTGCAGCTGCTGGGACCCACTCCCGCAGGCGGAGCAGAGGCAGAGATGCCGGCACGGCAGCAGCAAAACGGAAGCCTCTCTCTCTCCGCACAATCTGCACCGTCTCTCACCGCTGTTTCCGTCGTCGTATTCCTCCGCATCTACGGATCTGCTTCCGCAGCATGATTCCTCGTCGGCGACATCGACGGCGGAGAGATGCTGTTCACCTCCTCCGTTTCCGACGTGGTGGAGGACTTGCTCGAGATCGGTGCGGAGAGAATTGGCGGTGGCTTCGTTTGATTGAGCTAAGTCTCTCCATAGCTGATTCTCGACGTAGAGGCTTTTGACGCGCTCCTGGAGGACTAGATTCAGTTTCGCCATTCTCTGAATCTGCTCGTCCTTCTCCTTCAATTTCTTCATCACGCCTTCGCCGATCGCCGCCGCGAGGACTCTCGCCTGCAGCTTCTGCCGCGATTCTAGCTCGTATCTTATCTTCTTCGTCTGATTTTCAGAAACAAAAATTTTAGATCAGATGCGATTATTCGTCGCGAGTGCGGTGAAATCGGAAGCGATCGAGTGAATACGTACGTGTTGTGAGATGATCGCGTCGATCTCGTACTGATACTGCTGGATCCCCGGCATGATTTCGTCTCCGGCGAGCGTCGCCTTCTGCGCGGCGAAATTCTGGAACTGATTGAAGGAATCGGCGTCTCTGGAGCGCTTCCTCGCCGGAGCGGCGATGTTGTTGTACGTGACGCCGCTGTCGGTGTTGACGGAGGTCTTCGCCGCCGCAGACGGATAATAGAACTGATTCTCCGGCAATGCCGCAGCGGAAGGAACGCCGAGGAACTGCGAGTTGTAGGCGTTCATCATCACCTCTCTGCAATTCAACAAAATCGATCTCACAAATCCGATCGGAAAGAAATCGGAAAAAGTAACGGAAACCTAATCAAATCGGTAAAACGCAACGCAACGCACCTGTCTTGAATCAGCTGGGTAGAGAAGAGATTCAGATGCCTTGCTTCTACTGCCATTTTGAATCAAACAAAATTCGTGTTTTCGATTTCTAGAGAGAGAAAATGTGAGTGAAGAAACGAGGTGGCGACTAGAGAAATGGACTGGGATTAATGGATTTATATAACAAATCTTGATCACCAAATTTGGTATGATCAAAAACTAGTTTACGTGAAAAAAATAGGTTTATTTATGCATTTAATTAAAATATATAGATGCATATATAGTAAAAGGAAAGTGCATAATACTATGGTCATATATTTATAATTTGTGTATAATTTTTTTAACCATAAATGTAATTAGTGCATACTTTAATTTAAAATTTAAAAATAATAGAAAGAAAATTCAAATATAAAAATAAAAAATGAGGTTAAAGGCTAATAAGTCTTTTTATCTTGTCCACTTACTACATTTATTATTTTAATATATAATTAATACATCAAATTATTAATATAATTTTATTTTTATACACTTATAAGTCTAATAAGTGTACAAAATTATTATTAATAATAATTTTAATATATAATTAATACATCAAATTATTAAGATAACTTTATTTTGATCGTACAAAATTTTGGTTGGATACCAATCACTCTTTATATAAAGCGTTTGGGGTTGGGAGAATAGAGAAAATGCTAAGGAAAGTCGATCAATTTAGAGAGAGAAAAGTGGGTCTGTATTGAATTCAGCAAACAGTATGGCCGATTACGTTTATTAAAATAAAGAAAAAATTGAATAAAATAAATGGAAAAATCGTACTTGAGCAAAATCAGGATTTAAATATTTATTTTTACCTAAGTCAGCACTATTAATGCCCATATCACGGTTTCCATAATTTGAAACCGCCTCATATCTAGGGTTCATGTGTATATTTATTTATAATTAGGTAATTCGCATTAAAATTTTATGTTTTTGGTCAAATTACATTAGCTTTAAAATCTGCTCATCAAATATTAAAATACTGACTCAGTCTAATCTTATAACAAAATATTAATTTGTTCTGATTTTACACTTGGTCAAGATTTTGAAACCGATATAAATTGACGATTTACTTAAATAACACTATCAGACGCTGATCGAAACTGACATCACATTATAGGCAGCAAAATATCGCCATAATAAATAATGAGATAGAATGAAAAGATGAGAAATGAGAAATGAGAAACGAGACGAAAAGGTACTATTTAATTTAGTACATATTGCAAGATTTTTTCGATCCTTACAATGTGAATTTTTTTGAATTATCCTGTAGTGTCGTGTAACTAAGTCATCGAACTAATCGATAAATTTTTTATTTGTTGCAAAAAATACAACATAAATTTATAGTACTATTTGGGAAATTTACGGATGGATTTTAAAGCTAGTGGAAAAAATAAAATTTGACGAAAATATACAAATTTAAAAGCTACCGCTTTGTATTTCATGATTGGATTAGGTCTATTTTTATTTGAAATAAGGGTAACGTTCCTTATTTCTTATTATGTCTTGAAATACTATAAGGAGGTTTCTGATTCTCTATTACTCGTGTGACACATATATAGTACTCCCTCAGTCCCGGACTACTTGCACTTATTTCCTTTCTGGGCGTCCCAAGTTATTTGCACTCTTTCTATTTTTAGTAAAAATTATCACCTACAGCCGCAATTGTTGACTTTGCTATAAACTCATTCTTTAATCTCCGTGCCGAAAAAGAAATGTGCGAGTAGTCCGGGACGGAGATGTGCGAGTAGTCCGGGACGGAGGGAGACTTTTATAAAAAACATATCAAAATAAGATGACGTGAAAGTGAAACTACTTTATAAAGTGTAATCTCTAGTGTAGCTATTTTCTTCTAGATCCATGTGTGTAGATCACATTGTTTTGGGAAAAATCAACAATTATAGTTTGTCATTACTTATGTTCATAAATTTTCAGCTAAATTTATCAACAAACGGCAAATAGGGCCATCCTGCACAATTTAGAGTACTCGCCTAATGATTTTCTCATTTAATTAAAATACTACTATTACTCATTATGTCACAAGTGATAGAGATAATTCTTTGCATTAAGTTTAAATATCAATATTAAGAAATTAAGTTGATATAGCATAAAGTATACAAATAAAAAGAGAAAAAATATTTAAAAGAGTATTTTTTTGCTAAACAAGTAAGTCACTTAACTTAGTACATAACGAAACGATTAACTTGAGACATGTTGACTATAAATAATGGAGTAGTTTTTCCAAATAAATATAATATCGACTTCGAGTGGCAAATTGACGCAAGACAAAAACGTCGTGACCGTCTCTATAGATTTAAGAAAAAACATACTACTACTTTGTGAGTGTGAGTTGGTCAATCAGTAAAGAGATTAATCTTTTATGGAAAATCTTTAAAATTCAAAGTCATTTACCAAAAAATAAAAAAGGTAAAACAAAATAAGTACATCTTATTAGAACAGTAATTTTTTTTCTAGATTGTGCGCTTTAGACTACAGATCATTTCTATATAAGTAATCTGTTTATTCAAATTTAGGTCTATTGTTTTAGCTGAAATCACTCATATTTCCACGTATAATAGTTTAATTTTATTACTTTAATACATCCCAAAAATTAATCTACGTTCTCTACTATCTCTTATGGTTTACTCATCAATTTCGTATTAATAATTTAAGTCATCCCAAAATCCATATTTTTAAATTAAGTATGGAGTAACATCTAATAACCATTTTTCGAACTAAAGCAATAATTATTTCAGGAAACCACATTAATATTAGTATAAAATAATGAATAAAGCTATGCGGCCACATTATGGCCAACCTTAAATTAATTAAATAACAAAAAAATGATTTTTTTTTTCAAATTTTTGGTTTAATACTACCTGATTTTACTTTTATATTATCTTCATTATATCTTGTTCAACATGTTAGTGTTGCTCTTTCGTAGTTTTTGCTCAACTTATTACTACTGCCATTTCTTGATTGTTGCTTAACGTATACAGTAATTCGTGATATTAATGTGTTTTACGTAATGGAATTCAAAGATAAGTATCAACTCACAAGTCCATTCACACACATATAAGTTTATATCAGTAATTCTAATTTTTTTATACATGTAAATCTAAATTAACTCTTTATGGCCGGCCACATTATGACTACTCTTTTCGAAATAAAGCAATAATTATTTTAGGAAACCACATTAATATTAGTATAAAAATAATACCATGAAAAAAGTTGACGTGGCAGTGAGTTTTGAGAGAAGGGGTTCCCCGCCACGTTGCAGCTGCAGGTACTGGACCCCACACCACCGTACGCCACAGTTTCTGGCAATTAATATATTCTTTTCTCATTAAATTTCTTTTACCAAAAAAAAAGAGAGAAAAAGAGATGCGGTTGCAGAAACGTGAGGGGATGGGGGTGAGTGTGGGTCCCGCATCGGGAAAAACGGAGCACGTGTGAGGTGTGAGTGTGTGTGTGTGTGTGTATGTATGCGGACAGACACAGTTGATTCTCTTCTTTTTTCTGTTTTTCCTTTTTTCTAAATATTAAATAAAACCCCTTGGGTTTCTTTTCTCTACTTCGCCGGTGCAGAGAAATCCTATATCGAAATTGCACTCCATTTAATTTTGATGGATAAGTGTTGGACATGGTACGAATTTCATGAGATTTTTGTCGAAGTTAATTTTGATGTGAATGAATAAATTTGTATGCTCAAATAGTAATTTGGATATACCAAAATTGCAAAAGGGAGTACTAGTTTTTGTGCTAATTCACCTTCATATTGTGATTTTTTTAAAAGTTGGTATGATATGTGTGGGTTTTGTAATATTCGATTAACTTTTGTGAGTTGATTCTTGTTTGATAATGGAAGTATAGTGAAATCAAGAGAATAATTCAAAAAGTTGTTTATTCTTTTAGTTTGAGTTCTCTTATTTGGAGGATAGAATCAATAGTTAGGAAATTATTGACTCATCGTTTTCATATAGTATGTTTATACTAGATTTAGAACTATTGGAAAAAAAAATTGAAGATTTATTATTCCATTTTCAAATGTTATAGTATAACTAAATTATTTTTTATAAAAATTACTATAATTTGAATTTATGATTTCCTAAATTTATGTGCATATATTGTTGTATGTGTTTGTGATGCCTTCTTACTTTTTGTGTCATAATTTTCGCAACAAACAAAAAACTTTGCTTGAAATCTTGAATTTTATACTCGAAAAAAAGAAAGGAAAAAAAGAATAAAGAATCCTTCAAATCTTGGAAAACCACTTCTTGAAACTCACCACCTTATCTTCACAAACGTCCAAATCATGTATTGTCGTATTAGGATTTAGAAAATTTAAAAATAAAATAAAATAAAATATTTTTTATTACTAATATTTTACATGATGTTTATTTTTAATTCAATTATTAATTTCTCAACTGGATTTTGGTACAGAACTACAGATGCATTTCGTCCAAACTCAGTGGTCCATTTATACAGGGCTGCATTATTTACTCCCTATTAATTGCAAGTCAAGTACATTTTAATAATTTTTTCATCTCGTAATTAATGTCTATACATTTCTCAATTTTAATTAACTGATTGCGATATCATCGACAAAATAAAACTTCGATTTTATTTTATTTTTTGTTACAATTAGATTATGTTGTCATATCATGGTATGCCATACTAGTAAATATTTATTTTCAAGAAAGAAATAATAAATTAAAAATTTATGAATTAAGATTCGAATATTTTTATATCTTCTACAAATTATAAATAGAGATAAGATTATTAATTTATTTTCCTTCGTTCGTCAATCTAAATTTACGATTTATTGTTCTATTTAAAAAATTTATCAATAGTATATTTGTAAAATTTAAAACCAATTTTACTAAATTGAAATTTGAAAACAAAAAAATTCAAATATTTTCAAATTTTGCATTTAATTTCATCTGTAGCGACGTTACCCTAAACTTAATTATACGATTAATCGGAAACATTTTCTTAGTTGTCAAATTGATTCTAAAAGTAATTACTACAAGATTTGAACCAAAAATTTAAAATTTTAATTAGTACCGTAATTATAATTATTCAATAAATACTTCCTATTCGATATTAACTGCCCAAATATTTTTTATATTGATGGTAAGAACGTCACATGCAATTAAATGTATTAATTAAATACAGATTCATTAAGTTGGACTTGAGGGATTTATTTAATTAATTTAATATTCCCTGTCGCGTATATACATTAAGTAGACCAATTTTGGTATAATTCAATAATTTTATACAGTTTGACAACTCTAATTGAGTGTATCATCAACTACTAATTTTTAATTAAGGGATGACTGATAAGTATAGATCAAGAATATATTCTTTAATTATTTAGGATGGGAATAAATCTTAGGGTTATTGTTTTCAATTTAAATATATATTTTCAAGAACAAATGCTTGGAATATTAGAATTTACTATAAACTGAATTTTCTATCAATTTTGGTCAAAAAAGAAGTAATAATGCAGGGAACTTCACGTGTAAATGTACTAATTTTGTACCAATGTTTAATCAATATAAATTAACTTTTGTGATCATCAAGATATGTGTTATTATGGAATTATTATAGTCTACAACATGTTGGAATCATTTCACGACATATAGGGTTGTCTACAATTCATCCCCACTACTAATGTGACAATATGCTTTATTATTTAAAAGTGACAAATAAAATTAAAAGAAATATAAAATAGTAAATAAAATACTTACCACTAATGAATTCCATTTGTATGCGATCAAACAAATCACACAAGATATATAAACCTTAACAAATCAGTAAGTATATTAGACCATTACAAAGTTGTCTTAAAAAAAGGATTCTACTTTATTGTGTTGCTTAATCAATGGAATTAAATAATAAATAATAATATGATAAGAGTATCTATTGAGTGGTTTGGCCTAAAGATTAGGATTAAAGTGTGGACATGTCTCTTAATTTTCTCCTAATTTTGTTTAATTTTCTATTTGTTGGCCAATCAAATCAAATATTACACGAGATTAAGGTTAGTGGGACCCCATCGAAACTCTTCAAAAAAAAAATTGAGTGCGCATCTTCACACGTTCACCAAAATCATTGCAAATTAAGAAATAATTAAGACAAAAACGTATCATTATTTTTTAATTACTTTAATTTGAAGCTGATCACTTCATTCGACAACGACTGAAATTGATTCTAATGTGGTTGGCAATCTTGAAATAGATCCCCTTCCTCAATTAGTGGTAATTAATTATTTCAACCTACTTATTAAAATAATAATTAATCAGATAACTATGTCATCTCATCTTATCTTATACTTTGTACTTTTTTAAACCTAACAGTTCAGACTATTAAATTATTATTTTCTCTAATATCATTCTCGTGGTTTGAATTTTTTTACTAAATATTTGTCGCTTCTGTTTTTTATGAAAGGCTTATAACTAATTTATTTCTTTATAAATATCTATTATTAGTAATTATATATTGCAAAACTTCAAAGCAATGTTGCTGACATCATTTCAACCTTTAACAACTAATAAAGTGTAACGTAATTTAATTTATTTTATTTTATTGTTGATGAGGTGCAACAGCCTAATTGAGTTTGATTTTTACGAATAAAACATTTGAATGACATGAAATAGTTGACATATTTTTTAATAAATTGATTTATTTTGGCGACTTCTCCTCGAATCTTAAAGTTTTGTGCGGTTGGATTAAAAATTAAGTGGTTAATCTATCACTCCCTTTAGATTAATATAAAATTCTTGCCACCACCATGTATATATTTTTATTTGGCCAATTTGAAAAGAATACTAAAATTTGGTCATTATTGTTTACTCCACAACCTTCAAATTGGGCTGAAAATTTCTGTAATTTGGTTTGCTAGCTCACAGTTTTCCCATAATAAAAAAAACTGTTTGCATCCAATAAAAAAACGTCATTATTTTCCAACTTATTTTTTTACAGTTACAGTACATTGGAATATGACCAAATTTTATAATTCAGAACATTATAAAATAAAGTTATACACTAATTGCAAATAGTTACATTTATCTATTTACATGACAAATAAACTATTTTAAGTCTTTCAACGACAAAAATTTAGTTACATATAGTATTTGTTTGGTTATATATAGAAAACAATTTTTATTGTAGTCAATTTCAATGTATATTACTACTATTAAACTTAGACATTGTTTGCATGTTGGTTTAGTTCCTTTGGATGTATTTAAATTCAATATTATTGCTTAAAAGTAAGCTCTTCAACTTAATTACTTAATAAAAGATTATCCAAACACCCTAAGTCCTTTTCATGCATTAGGTGATGCAATTATACTTATTTAGTCACTATTTATTTAAACATATCCCTTAATCTTATTCTAGATTGATTAGCAACTTAGACAAGAAAGTTGTCTCCAAATTTCTTTTACTTTACTTTTCTTTTCTTTTGACATTAAATTCAAATCACACAAAACAAAAGCAGCCGAAACGTTGACGTTGCGTTCAAGTATTACTCATTATTCTTATTACAAAATTAAATTAACAATTTACTTTATTTATATACAAATCAAACATCTAAACTAATGACGCGTAATAGATCATCAATTGACAAGTCTTCTAGTTGTTTCTTCACAATGTCTCATTCAAAAAATTAATTAAATTAAATCTCTATATCGATACAGATGTACCAACTGATATGAAATCAATTAAAACATTCATACTTTTAATAAAAATTCAAATTGTATAATATTTTTTTAATAATTCGATTATACATGTCAAGTTACATAGTGAGTTGCACCAAGATATCCAATTAGATAATATACCCTTTATAATATGCATTATCCTAGATTATTAGATGATGGCTTCCTTGATTTGACTATATATTTCAAAATCACAATCAAACATTTAAATATCACTAGAAAGATATAACCATTTTCAAACTCCGAATTGACAAAAAACATAACACGTTATTACAATCCAAACATATATATGAACATTGGAGCTTGTAACAATCGATTCTTCGGAAGGCAAACGAGAATTGGTCGCAAATGGTTCTTTATTAGACCACCACTTCGAGTTCTCGTTGGTCAAGACCACATTGATCATACGTGCTTGATTCTTTGCCAAACCACCCTTCTGGGTCATATTCCAAATATCATTGTTGATCACAACTGACTTCCACATACCACCACCCTTATTCGTTTGAACTCTCGATGAAAACGTCAATATTACAGATCCATTATCAAAATATAAACGACTAATCTGTTAAAAAAGAGAGTTCATTTAATTTATAAACTCGACCCCAAATTACCCTACACATTAACGCGTGTGACATTAGAGTATGTAACACACTTGCCCTGAGTTACTATCATCTCTCGAGAATCACATTAAATTTTCTTTTTATATACTCCACTTTTCTTCCATCGGGGACCCTCCCCCATCACCATGTCACATTTTCACATCTGTAAAATGAAATCATAATTTCGTTTAATTTGTATTTATGTGAATTGATGGGGTGTCACATTAGACGAATACAAGTGTTGGTTCAATCAATTTAAAGCTTAATTGTGTAAAAGAACAAAAAAAAAAGTGGGGCCCAAGCCGTATCTTGGACCACGACTACTTGATTATATAAAAACAAACGTATGTTTGTATTCACGCCATGCACGTTGCTTTGCCCAATTTTCATTTATTCAATTGTCCATTTTAAATGTATGTTGATGCATTTAATGTGAGAGTTTCCATCGATGTGATATGTTACCTTATTGTAGTCATGGTTTTGGAATTTTTTTTGAAGTTGTGAAGATTGGATTGTCAATTTTGGCCAATCAACTTTATTATTGGATTAATTAGGGTTTGCTTAAGATTCGGTAAAACTGCCGATTGACGTTGTTTAAGGCTATGGTTCGATTGTTGTTTACATTTGTTATCTTTTCGTTTCGTTGTTCTTTATGATTATCTGATTTTGTTGATTGTTTTTGTGTGCGTTGCTAATGTTTTCTTTCTGTTAGTTTGTTTGACTGGTGGATGATTTGACATATATTTGTAACTGTTCGTCTGACAATAACTCTCTCCTTCTCTTTTGGTGGTTTAGAGCATTTTTTGTATCATAAGAAATACAATCCTTCAATTTAGCATAATTTCGTCTAGAAGTTGATTTCACACAATAACTTTCAATTCTACAATGATATTGCAAATTCAACTTAATGTTTTTTTAAGAGAAAAGGTAATGTTTTTCTAGATTGTCAAATATGAAAACTTGAGCCTCATATTTTACGTGTAAAATTCCATTGCTGTCCATTTCATCACATCACCTATTTTGATTGTAAATTCTCACAAATATGAAGTTGAAAAATCGTTTAATTAATCAATAATTGAACTAGTTGTGTGAATCATGGCAAATATAATCAACGAATTTATGATTCATCAAATAAATGGTTTTCTTGTCAACTTAGATTGAGAAAAATTAGTCAACCGACACCATGAATTTTCTCTCTAGCTTTTCAAAGCCCATAAAAACATTTGAATATTTTATTAGACGATGATAATATTATATAATTAAATGTGTTAGTACTCCAATCAAGAATAGGCCCACGTCATTCATGATAAAATGTGACCAAAAGTAACTATAAGAAATGCTATTTATACAAATACAATTAGGCAAGCAATTGTCCTTTTCTTAAACAGTTGCAACCTCTCAGAATAATTGATGTCACCCACTCCCACATAAGATGCATTTGTTACTTTTAGGAAATAAAATTAAACAACTTACTTCAAAATTTTGAATCTAGACATCGAAATTTCAAGAACTAGTCTAACTTGAATCGGTCGTATTCCCATAAAAACTATGGTTCACTTTTACATGTCACATTTTATTATTATCGGATGTCCATATTTCTATTTTAGATTTACAATATTTGAGAGTAATAGTTAGCATATTTCACTAATTTACATTTTTATTTTTTAATTATTAAATTAATATATAAAAAGTGTGACTCACATTTTAATAACATAATTATCTTGCAAAACGGATCAGAATTTGACCAATCTAATTCAATAATTTACCCTAAGTGTTTTTATTTTTGTAGAAAAAATAGAAGAAAATTAATTTGTATGGACCGTCGTTATTGTGTGTCATTTTTCATATAATTGACTTTAAATCTATACATATCCAAAAAGCAGCTTTGAATGCAACAAAACAGTGGTGACAAACGTGGAATCAAATAAGCCCAAAATCATGAAATAAAGTTGTTTGATAATAGTAAATGAAAAAAAAAAACTTGATTGTGACTCTGTTGTTTGATGTTTATCTGTTTAGGGCTGCTGATTAAATAAAACAATTATATAAGCCTCATGTTTGTTTCCTAGGTCTGGTCAGCAATCACCTATACATAATAAGTTAATAAACAATGTCACTGTTTGTTGATGATGTTGAAATTTCATTTATTTAGAATTTATGTGATTTATTCAAATCTTGAAATTTTCCTAATGACAATGAGTTGAAGGGTGATTAGATATGTATACATTGAATTAGTTCAAGTGCTTGTTGAAATGTTTTTCCTCGGAATTTTTGGATGAAAGGAATGTCAAATCGAAATGTATATAAAAATTTTTTTTGGTGAACATCTGTTTAGAATATAACTAGCAATCAAATCAATGTATATATGCATGAGTATTCATCCCATGTAAAATTGCAATAAAAGAATAGCAATTAACGAACACAGGGAAACAGAAGCAAATGGACATTTAGTGATTTTAATAGATATATCTCAACCTAATTTAATAAATTTCGAAATTTGGAATAAAAATGATAAACTAATTAGTTGAGCATTCTGCAAAAATAATTATGCTTTGCTCAACCACTTATTGTTTGTTTTAATTGTGCTCAAATATAATGAGCCAATCACCTAGCCCAATATGTTTGTATCTTCAAGGCCCAATATTTGGGCTAAATTTCTCAATATTTTTAATTATTCTATGCAATATATACAATTTTATCCTCACGAGTTTATTATGCAAGAATATTGTTTGAATTTTAGTGCAATATTGTGGAAGCGAAATCTAAACTCATGATGCAATATTAACATAAATGTTATGTAGATTTAAATCAATTCAATTCAGGTGACAGATCTTCACCCGTCATCTCCCGTGCATCGTACACGTGATACACTAGTTTATCCGTAACGCAGTTAAATACACGAGACGAGACGAGACTCCGATTTGCAGAAATTGGATATGTTATCAAACAAAAATGGCGTTAGGAGTCGCAGCATATAAGATCACAGTTGTTATTTAAAATGGCACTACAAGCTCAAAAATAGTTTTCTCCTTACCAAACATGGTATAGTTTTCACTGCTTTATACAAAATGGATGTGATGATGCACAATCTTCCCAGCAGAAGAGATCTGCAAATGACGGTCGATTTCTCAACACTTGAACCCGTTGCAGACAGAGAGGACGATTATGAGGATCAGCGCGACAATAATCGCCAAAACGATCAGCTTGATCTTCATGTTTTGCAGCCACATTTTTCTCCTGATTTGCGTTCCGGTGGTTCTGAAGTCCTGGGCCTAATTAAAAACCAGCGATGAATAGAGATATGTGACGATCTTTGTACGAAGAATCAGTAGCAGTAAAGAAATTATATATTGCAGCTCGAGCAGTAGATGAAGCATAGGGGTGTTTTGTAAATTTGGGAAAACCGGGAATTCAATAATTAGGAGAGTGTTTTCTGGAAAATCGGGAGTATATTTTTTATGGTAATTAAAATATCAAAGAGGCAAAGAAACACAGATGGATATATACCTGATGATGAAGATTTTCGGTCTTATCCACCAGAAGCTCGATCTTCTCACCACGATCTAGAACCTGCATTAAACATATGAGATAGCATCCTACAGTCATTGTTGATTAAACAAAAATACACGAATATTTAAACGTAAACAGGAAAACTAGAAAACAAAATATAGCTATAGTCATGCTAATAGCTATAAATGAAGTTATTATTCAACCGGAAAGCTTCAAAACATTACGAATAATACGGAAAAAATACCATCTTACTTTTAGCATGTACTCAAATGTAGATCTAACAAAATGACCAAAAGTAATCGAATTCAGTTTCACGTGCATAGTTAACGACGTGGAATGATGGAAGTCATTGTACAAGATCGAAAAGTGGTCTCTATACCTTCTCGATATTCTCCATCATAACGCCTTTCACTTCTGAAACCTGAGCCTTAACCTTTGCAAATTTGCTAATCTCCTCGGGGTGCTCGCTGCAGTATAGCATCTGTTCCTTCAACTTTGGTCTACAATACATGTTTTCCAAATTAATTATCGATATAGACATATTCAATAGAACACTATCACTAGAAATTTATGCACCCAAATTCTTTGTTAAGGCCATTCGCAGGAAATGTCGCAGCCTTTCCACCTCCGTATTTTGCTACAAAGTCATCCTTTATGCGTTCTAGAAAAGCCATAGGAAGCTGTCTTCCAGCCGACTCTTCAGCAACAACACAGTATGCTGCACAGAACGTATAAACCACCGTTTTAGAGCTCCGAATTCAACCTTATTGCTTAATAAGCCACTAGATTCTAACTTTCTACAAACATAAATCAGGTTTCAATTTAGCATTAATAGCAATGCATGAAAACAAACGATCAGTCGTTAGGAGTGCTTCAAACACTTCGGCGAAGGCTGAGCTATACTAGATTAGTCTTTCATATCGATTTTATGAATCAGTTAAACGAACTACTTCTCTACAAGCATAAATCACCACGAATCATCTCTCGTTCACACAGAAACCATACGTCTACGGTCTACCTCAAATTTCAATAAAACACAGAAATCGGTGTATGAATCGATACCTAACAAATCCAAACCAGCATAAAACTAAACAATTGCGAATTCACGATCTAAGCGAGCAAATAGCAAATAAAATCAAACATCTTCCGATTCAAAAAAAAAACGATAAACCGCACCAAAGCGCAATCAACTAAGGTGAACAAAGCGATTATTATCAAACTTACTGAATCCGTCGTGAACGAGGTAATTGAAGGTGTGATTATCGCAGTTGTAGGTGAACTTGTTGTTGGAGGCCGGAAGCTTCTGGAGGCACTGATAGGCTATGGAATTGAAGTTGCCGCTGAACTCGGTGTACTCCGCCAGCACCACCGGCGGTGTTCCGCGCGCCACCAGCGCGTAAATCAGCGTCTTCCGGCTGTTTTGCCCCATTTTCAACTTGATTCAGAGGCCTAATTCGATTTGCACCACTGTGTTAGGGTTCTTCACTTCTTCTTCTCAACCGTATAAATTCCTTTCTTAATCTCGAGATGATCACTTTAGTTTAATTTTAAGAAAGAGAAACCTCTCTCTCTCTCTGTCGCGTTTTTATTTTGAAAAGCTATTAAATATGCTTAAATAATCTTGAATAAATGTGAAATTTATCGGAAAAAGTAAAAAATATTTTCATTTATTCTCAGTTATTCTATATTATTATTTACCAATAAAACAATGTCATTTTCTTTATGAATATACGGTCATTAAAATTAATATAGTCCACATATGATTCTCGTTTGTCATATTAAAATATAAAATTAATATAGTCCACAGTGATCGAGATTGAAAATGAGTTGCACGGCGCCGTATGATTCGCATCAAACTCTTTCACTAACTTACTCCAAATATTTATATATTTTTTGAATAAAAATAAAATATTTCATTTATTATGTTATATGCACTCCTAATAAGCGTTACTAAATTATGAAGCATGCACTCTTACAACATGCGCTTGTAACGTTGTTTTTAAAATTTGAATTAATTGAATTTATAGTTTTCACTTTTCATGTATATTTGATTAGATTGAATGAATGAAAGGTTGGTATATTGTTATATATTACATCGGCTCATTAACGAAGTATAAATATATATTACCTATATATTGCAATTTCACTAGTAGTGGATCATCGAAATTATAACAAATTATTCTATCTAGTCTAGTAAGAAAAATGGTGACATTAACATTCGCTCTATGATATATTTTTTTAATGTTTTTTTACATAGTATAAAAATATAGCATGAGAGAGTCTTAAAATATCAAATATATTTACAATATTAAATCTATTCTCGATGCAAGAGTTGTAATTACTTCTTTTTAATTACAATGAGAGTAGATCAATGTAAAACTAAATAAACTACTTCTATCCCTTATTGATATACATAGTCCTACAATTGTTTATTTTTCAATTAGCTTATTTAAAGGCTGAGTAAAAGTAGGTCAATATATAACTAAATAAACAAAAATAGACCAATAAGGAATAGTTATTTGATTATAAAGCAAATTGAAAGTCTCTCAATATATAATTACAATTCATGCATAAAAATAGATATAGATAACACACGACGCATCAAATTATGCAATCTGATACAAAAATTTATTAAATTTGACGGACAAATGAGACAATCAAATATGTTTATATGAAAAAATAATAAAAAATTAATGAAAAAATGAACATTACTTGATTAAATATAATAGAATAAATGAAAATCATAAAACTTCTCAGACTTTCTAGATTTCTCACTACATTAAAAATGCGTTCTTTAAAGAGCAAAGCAAGAAGCATCGAGAATCAATTACCAAGAGCAAAGCTTAGCCAACTAATTGCAAGAGTTTGAACTGTCAATGGAAGCCAACGCGCCTCAAATCGTGGACGTGGGTTCGGTGGTGGAGGCGATTTCAGCTGATGATTTCGACGCTCCCCTCTACGAAGTCGAGAGCATCTGCATGCGCTGCCGCGAAAACGTATGCTCTCTTCCATTTCATTTTTCATCACAATCATTTATGAATTTTGCTGCGGATTCTTCAATTATGTTATCTGGGTTTTTCATTTGGAATTGTATTAGAGGGTCCCAAGTTGCAAGATTGCTTTTTTTATTTCATTTTATTAAATTTTTAAAAATTACAATTGAGTTTATGCTGTATGGTTGTTTGAACTTCACACTGTGTGGGGTAAAATTGAATGGTGAATACTCTCAATTTTAGCTCGTGAGTTTGGTAATTTATGTATCTTTTCTTGTGTAGATTTGATGGATTGAAGATCTTTTCTTGCTGTTGTTTGAGTTCTTATGTTTTTTTATTGATTGCTTTTGGGAAATTACAGCTATAAATCAAGCTTTTGTTGATCAAATTATTGGTTTTTAGCTTCTTATTTGTCTGTGGCTCTTGATTTGTATGAGTTAGATTACCATTCTTGTGAGCCTTTGTGTGTTTATCAAATTATTGGTTTTTAGCTTTTTGTTTACCTGTTTTTCTTTCTCCCTGATGAAGTACTTTTCCGCAGGGCACGACTCGGTTCTTGCTAACTGTAATTCCTCATTTCAGAAAGGTAACTAGTTCCCTTTAGTCATTGAACTATCCCGATTCTGACTGTATTGTGTATATATCATAGATTTGGATTTGCCTTTTCGAAGTAACCATAGTATTCCTATTAAAGAGTCAAGATTCAGTGTAAATTGAAGTAACGAGTGCTTGCCTGCATATTGTATATGTTTAGAGAACTATCCATCTTATATTCGAAGCTTAATTGTTCCGTTTTTGATGTATCTTTTGTGACAGATATTGCTGTCAGCCTTTGAATGTCCACATTGTGGTGAGAGGTAATTCAATCTAGAACGATACCAGCTGATGTTTTTGGCTTTCGAGCTTGTAATTTTGTTGATTCGTATTCCCTTTTGTGCCTTCTTTCTCAAGGAATAATTACGTGCAATTTGCCGGTGAAATCCAACCTAAAGGCTGCCACTATGTACTGGATGTTCCATCAGGCGATAAAAAGGTGTTTGATGTTTGCTTTAGCTTTGATATTAACCCCGAATTTTCGACCTTGAACAATGAAAGTTGCTCGTTTTGATATCATTATACGCAGATGTTCAGTCGTCAAGTGGTGAAATCCGAGACTGCCACAATCAAGGTACTTTGCTGGTTTACAACTTTGTTGTTTATTAGTTCGTCGAAATGCAGAGGCTTTTCCGTTTTATCTCATTCTTGTGTCGATTCTGCAGATTCCCGAATTGGAGTTTGAGATCCCTCCGGAGGCTCAACGTGGTTCTTTGTCAACGGTATGTTTTCTGTACCTCTTTTACACCGGAATGGGTAACTTCACTCTTGGTTCTCTCGTATTTTAAAGTGAACCTGCGTCGTCTTTGCTTATTTAGTGGTACTAATATTCTCTGATGCACGGTTAGGTAGAAGGGATACTGGCCAGAGCTATCGAGGGGTTGGAGACTCTTCAGGAAGAGCGGAAGGTAAAGTTCGCTTGTGTCTGCTTGCTAGCAGCCGTTGTCATTGCCATTGCCCTAATAATAAAAAATTCCCTTTGTTTCAGAGAGTAGATCCCGAGACGGCTGAGGCAATCGACAAGTTCTTGGTGAAACTGAGAGCTTGTGCATCTGGCGAGTCGCATTTTACCTTCATTCTCGATGATCCTGCTGGAAACAGCTTCATTGAGAATCCGTAAGCGATCCTCTACTTCTAAAATATTCCTCCGGATTAATCTTGAGCGTCGTTATGTGTGGTCATATATGTTTCTTATGATCACGTTGCAATATGAAATAGGTGCGCTCCATCGTCGGATCCATCACTGACTATCAAGTTCTATGAGCGAACACCTGAACAACAAGCGGCCTTAGGCTACGTTGCAGACATGGCACAACGAGAACCTGGTGTTGAAAACCTAGATGGCTCGAACAATGTAACTCTAGCACAAGATGAGCCACAAGGCTTGGTTGGAGCGAGAGCTGGCCGCCGAGCTATTGCACAGGGTAACAGTGCAGAAATTGCAGATTCTCTGTTTCGATATTCAGCTCCGGAAGAGGTACATTCGCCATCAAATCCGAGTTTATACGTTACACCATGTTTTCGAGTAATAATCACAACACTTTTCTCATGACAGGTCATGACTTTTCCATCGACTTGCGGCGCTTGTGCCGCGAGCTGCGTGTGTCGTATGTTCGTGACAAGTATCCTTTCTATTGTCGCATCACATTTTCCGTTTTGTCGTATCAAAGTTGTTAGCTTTAACCGTAAACAGACATCCCTTACTTCCAAGAAGTGATTGTTATGGCTTCCACTTGTGACAGCTGTGGTTACCGTAACTCAGAGGTTCGTTCAGCCTCTTATTTCCTCCTGTTCCCTCATACCTTCGTACCGATGATTCAATCATCTACTTTGCAGGTGAAGCCCGGTGGTGCTATTCCCGAAAAAGGGAAAAAGATAGTCGTTCGTGTGAAGAACGTCAGAGATCTTAGCCGCGACGTCATAAAGGTGTGTACGCCGTTTTTTATTCCATCAAAGTCCATTTCATGTTACCTTGTTGCTAATTATACCCTCGATCGTTTTAGTCGGATACGGCCTCTGTGGTAATACCAGAACTCGAGCTGGAACTGTCGAGTGGCACATTAGGCGGACTTGTCACGACTGTCGAAGGCTTGATTTCCAAGATTGGTGAAAGTAAGTTTCTTGTATATTTAACATCATCTCGTCTTTAGCTTGAACGCTTATCTGAATCATCGACCCGCAATTGCAGGCCTCGAACGAGTGCACGGGTTCACTTTTGGTGATAGCATCAGTGATGACAAGCGGAGCAAGTGGAAAGAATTCCAGGCGAAAATCGAGCAGCTTAAAAGGATAGAAGAGCCTTGGACTTTGATTCTCGACGATGCGCTATCCAATTCTTTCGTTGCACCCGTGACCGATGAAATGAAGGACGACGCCCAGTTATCATGTAAGTTCGTCCCCTATCTCGATTTTCGTTGGATTTTTCGTCCTTGTAATGTCCGTCTGATCCTGCCACTTGAACGTGGTGCTTGGGCTCAGTCGAGGAATACGAGAGGTCGTGGGAGCAGAACGAGGAACTCGGTCTTAACGACATGGATACGTCGGCCGCCGACGCTGCTTATGATTCTGCTAATGTTGAACCAAATGAGAAAGCTAAGGATGCATGATTGTTCATTGTTGTGTGACCCAAATTTTTGTTATTTATAGTAGTAGTAGTATGTTTTTTTGTAAGTTGTAGTATGTTACTGGACATTGATATTATACATACTATGGTTGAATTATGGATCTTTTTCACCAACTTAGAACTTATTGTAAAAATCACTATGCATTTTGATGGTGTTTGAAATTTTCCACAATTTGATGACTTCGGTGAAATTGAATCATATGTGGCTTATATATTGGATATAATTTCGAGTATTTGTTGTAAATGAGGTCATTTGTAAGTAAATATTATGACTAAATGTCAAAGCCAAATGAACTTTTTCGTGTTTTTTATTGAATTTTTTTCTTGTTTATTTAGGATCGAATGATTAATAGAATAATAGTCATATTTGTTAATCATCTTTACTGAATTTCTTCCATCTTCAATTAGATTTGGCTGGGTAAAAACTAGGGGTGAGTAGGTACGGTATACCTTACCGAAACCACCATACCGTAATTCGGTATGTGAAAAAATCATACCTTTATTTTACCAAAATTTTCGGTATACTTTATTTTCAATATGAAGAATTTTCATACCGATATCGTACCTCATTTTCGGTATGCCGTACCAAAGTTCGGTATGTCATACTTTTGCGGTATACCTTACTTTCAATATCAATAAAAATTGAATATTTGAGTTTTTAGAATACTATTTATATTTTATAGTAATTTAAATAATATACGGGGTATTAAATACTAGTATATTTTATTCATATATTATATTTCACAATAAATTTTATAATTTAAAAATATATAAATACTTTATATTATTATATTCATATTTTACTGTATATACCTTAAATTACGGTATATATCGAATTTCGGTATGCCGCGATATATAAAAATTCATACATTTACCTTACCGAAATATTTCAGTAAGGTATCATACCGTACCGAAAATCACGGTATACCGAAAATTTAGTATTTTCGGTACGATAAGGCCGGTATTTCGGCATTTCGGTATTTTTCTCTAGCCCTAGTAAAAACTGCGTATTTATAGAGAAAAATAGAGTAGTGATATTTATATTAGTGTAAGAGAGAATTTAAAAAAAAATAGAAATGTGATATTTTTAATGGGACAAATTTAAAAAAGGAGACATTTTTTATGGTATTTACGATGCTTGTACATTTGATGATATTAAATGTATGAATGTATGACGGGAGTATATTGAAATAGGCAACTGAAAAGCGCGGGAAACAAAAGGGGCTTAAATTAGGGTTTTTTTAACGAAAGGTTGGAGATTTTGCTGTCGATCCTTGTTCACTGCTCTTCGATGGACGGAAAAGACGAAGGACCATCGGATTCGGAAGCTCCGGTGGCCGTCTACCTGAGCAGAAGTGGCGCAGCGGCGGACCTGACGGGGAAAGTGCATCAGCTTCCGTGCTGCATCAAGCACGATGGACCCACCCCTGTTTCTCACTACTTCAAGCCCAAACCCACTGGTATAATTCGATGGATGTACAGCTCGTCTATGGCGTACAAATGATTTATGCACTATCTAAAACTCTCGAATGCTTCAATTTTTGTAGAAATGGAGGTGGATGGGCTAAAAGTGGAGGAAGCTCACTTCAGAGGGAGGAAATTGAACGGAACCACTGTTGCTCTTCCGCGTGGCTATTCTGGTAATCGTGATTGCCTTTTTGTTAACCTCAGATTTCCGGCATTTTTATTTGGTTTGATTTTGCGAAGAAATGTTTGAAAGATAACTTAATTTCAACCCTCAGTTTGTTAATGTGATCTTTATTCTGTATGTACTAGCAATGATTTCTTAATTTTGGCCTTTGTTCTTCGAATCAACATTATCTGCTTTTGAACCGATTTTCCAGTGATATGAAATCTGTAGTATGGCAAAAAGCTCAATTGGATTCAACTATCTTGAAACTTTTTTTTTTATCACATTTAACTTCAAAAGCTCAATTGGATTCAGCTATAACTGTATCACTCTTTCTAGGTTTCATTATAGGAAAGAAAGGTCATGATCAAGGGAATAATGATGCGAACTCGCACTGCTGGGAGACAGCTGCGACTTTTGATGACATCACGGCCTGGAATCACGAAGCAATCCCTTCAAAAGATGATGCATTTTTGCGCGCTTTTCATTGGTTTGCCGCTGCCAATGCTGTATGTTACGGTTTGATTATTTTTAACCTCAGTTCTTTGACTTATTGAAAGAATTGTAAGTCTTGGTTTCCATTGTTAAAAGTGTCTCTTTGCGAACTGCAGCTGCATCAAACTGTAACTGCTGAAGATCTGGAATCTGCGTGCATTGATTAGGAGCCGGTTTGATTTTACAATGACCATTTCTCAGCTAAATATGACACAACTTGACTAGGCAGGAATGTGCTTTGAACTTGTCTATGCCTTCCAATATGCAAAATATGATTCTCCATCGATCATTTCTTGCTGTTAAATATGGCTAGGAATATTATTCTTCATTCATTGATTCTCTTTTTCTTTTCTTTTCTTTAGATTGAATAGTATTTAAGTTCTGCATTCCACGATTAAGACAAGCGGGCCTACATCTGCAAAAAGTTTAGTTAAAAGTAGTTGAAGTCCACGGCTCATAGCTCTTAAAGGAAAGAATGTGCTTTGAATTGTCTATGCATTACAATATGATTCTACATCTATAATTTCTTGCTGTTAAATATGGCTTAGGGATATTCTTCTTCTTTCATTGATTCTCTTGTTTTCTTTCTTTGCTGTAGATTGAATTAGTAGTATTTAAATTCTGCGTTCCACAAGTAAGACAGGTGGGCGCGAAAAGTTTAGTTAAAAGTAGTTGAAGCCCACGGTTCATAGCTCTTAAGAAATGGTGGCTGGCTCTTTACACTTTAGCATAGATGCATCAAGCTTATTGCTGCACTATGTTTATTTATTCTCACTTATTTTCAAGAGTATCTTAAATTGTTTATCTTGTTTAGTTCTTGGGAAATACTTTGATGGTTTAATGCAATTACTTGAATCAATATGTGCAGATTGCACTCTTACTTTCTGAACTCCTTTGTGTGTGTGTGTGAAGGAGATGAATGTGTTAGGGTGTGTGTTGGGGGTGGGGATTGAAACGATGAGATCCTTTGTTCGAAATTCAAATTCCGTCTCATATTCCAACAATGGGACGGAGGGAGTATTATTTTGGAACAGAGGATCTTGTTCGGTGAGGTGTCGTTATCATGTCCCTGAGCCGGGGAATCCATGTCGGCCGCGGAGGGCTGACCCGAATCCATTTGTATGGTTGTTCACCACTAATACACTACTTATTAGTTATATATGCTGTGAAGTAATTATTTCTGATGCTTTTGAATATATTAGAAAGATCATTGCCCAGAAAAAAAATGACATAATTGGGTTGGAATATTACCTTTTATTAAAATGTGTATGATATTTGAATAGCTTTATTCTTTATTTCGTTGCAATTATAAAGTGTAGTCGAAGTTGGAGGCCACTTTAACTATGAGTAATATTAATATTATTATCAAATTAGGCGCACATTTTATTCGCTGCATTCATCACACGCTTTCCCAATCTGTCACAAGTATTTATTCCTATTCCACTAACTTTAATTCAGAAAAATAAAAATCAAATTACTCTATTTTTTCCTAGTTCACCTATATGTATAAATATGAGGGACACAACCATCAAATTTTACAACTCCTCAACTCATAAACACACATTGTTTCTTCACCATCACAAATATAGAAATGGCCTCCAACACTACCGCACATCATTCTGGAAATTCCTCATTAAAATTCACCAAGGTACATACTACTATACTATCACATACACGTTATAAACACACTTAAAAGAGTTTTTTTTAAGATGTCTTACAAACTAAGTCGGTGTTTCATCGTTGTGATGTGTGCAGGAGGAACATGGAATGAAGATTTCACCTAGAAACCTCAACATTGTACGGGGCAACGACGACCGCTATTGGAAAGTACAGAAAAACAAGTGAGTTTAATTCATCAAATTATTATTATTATTTTTATAACGAATTCATAATATTTCACGAGAATTTTGCTAAAATCAATATTTTTTACCAATTATTATTATTTTTAGTGATTCGGCGGCGGCAGAGCTGAATCAAGTGAGCTGGCTAGAGGTGACCGGAGGCGTGGAAGGGACGACAACGACGAAGAGCTACGAAGTAGGGTTTATTGTGTCGTTGAATGCAGATGCATTTGGATGGGGGAATTATCCGATTTACATCATGATTAAGGGAGGGAATGAAGACAATATTACATGGACTAAAGTTCAGATTAACCCTGATAAAAAAGGCCAGTTTGAGATTAAGGGGAAATTGATGAAATCTAATGATCAAATCGGAGCTTCGGACAATGAGAAGCTCAGCTTCGGATTGTACGAGGTTTGGAGTGGGAAGTGGAAGGGAGGTCTCAAGATTCACCATGCGTATGTCAAGGAAATTTGATTTGAATAATTTTTTTTTTATATATGGTTATATCTTTTGTACTACTAGATTTATTTCATTTAATTTGAGGATGTTTGTGTCTTCATATAGAAATTGATGATTCTATGTAGTTTTCTAATGTCTAATAAAAATGTTGATCATTTGGTTAAATCATGTTTTCTACCATACCCTCTCTTTTAATAAAGATAATCACTCATAGTATAGAATAAAATTTGTATCAGGTTGGAATATGGTTTTTGTACATTTGTAGTAGTATACAATATAAGTATGTCATGTTCATGATACATAAGTTATCACTATGACTCGTTGCGATAGATACGAGAACATAATTCGTCGGGATTTGCAAGGATCCAGCCATGTGGCGAGTCATCGATTTCTCCAGCACTAAGCAGATCGATTGTGCTGCCAAGTACACCGCAATGTGCCACCGTGCTGTTGGCCGTAGCCGGGGACAGTTAACTGACTTCACAATTCAATACTTTGGCGGCGACAAACTCATGGAATACATTGCTGATCGGTATTTATCATGTGCATTTCTGTTCATTGTGTGATTGTGGAGACATGCATTGCTTGATTTTCATCTTTTTGTGTCTAATCATTTTTCTACTTGTTTTTTATGATTGAAAATATTAGACTTGTTTAGAAATTTGGTAGTGCCCCCATAAGTCATAACTAGTAGCTAAGCATATGCAAAGAAGCCTTGCAAATTGGCATATTTGGATAAATAACACTCACCTTTCCCCCCCTTTTGTCTAGGTTTTTTTGTTGCTTGATTAGGTTTAGGTGGTGTGAATGTTTATGCTATGCTTTTGGTTCATTTAGTTTTGTCAACGCAGCTTTATGTCTTTTATTAGTGTGCTTGATGTCTTTATTTTGTGAACTCTTCTTGGGTGCATGATTTTGCACCTACCTGACTTCATGCCTTACAATATACTCTCTCACTAGCCTATAAATCGAGATTTTGGAGATGATATGAGTTTTAATACGGAATTGATAACGCAGGAGATATATAGAAAGAAAAATTGAAGTAGAATGAGGAGTGAGTACGATTACTCTGTCACTTGACCAATATTTGGGATACTCCACGTTATATGGCTCATTTAATTTTGTGATAAAGATCAATTATTTTAGTCTTTTTTAATTTTTTTCTATTTGTTTTATTCTTTTTTGCACTAAACTGATTAAACCTTACTTGCATATTTTCGTGCCTAATAAAAGCACCTTGTTCAACGGGAGTATTTACTACATTTACACACTTTTACAAAAAAATTTAACTCTGCTAAATACTCGTGACCAAAAGGTTAGTCCTTATTAATGAGAAGGAAGTATTTAATGCTTGCACACAAAATTAAGTTATAGCTAGTACTAAATTCAAACATACATGAGGTATTTGTTTTAGTACAAATGACTTCATGTATTTCAAAATCATTATAAGAATTACTATTGAAAAAATCTTATAACTTGAAACCTTTCTATCGTTATTAATTTTAATTTTAATTTCTTAATATAAAATAAATATACCTAAGAAATAAAAAAATGTAGTATAAAAAACGTTAGTATTTTCTACTACTACTTAAATTAACGAGGCTGATACCAGATTTATGTGACAGGAAATTACTTAATCATGTCACTAATCATGACAAAAATTTCAGCTAACAAGTCAAAATCTGTCTCTCCGATCCATCTTGGATAAGTCGAACTCACATTAATCAAAGTTGATTAAAGCATTAAACTATTCAAACCCATGCATATGCAATGTGGTTGTTGTTGATTTGTTAGTTTTGATTTGTCTATGACAATCTTCTTTAACCACTTCCATTTTCAGACTAATTTATCAAAAGTCGTGGCCTTTAATGTCACTAATTAGGGTTTAATTAGCTTTTGAAAACTAAATATGGTAATTAATAATCAAATCGAAACCCATGGTGTCTCCATGTTGGGGCCCATGTTCATGCATGTTATCAAGTAAAAAAAAGCTGTGTATATTTCCATTAATTGCTGTGATTTTGCTACGTTTTGAATTTTGATTGGTGATGGAGCTAGAATTTTTGTTTTGTTGGATTTGGACTATATATAAGCTGGTGGAGATGGGATATTTTTATGTTTAATCTTGTTTAATATTTTTAAATATTGATGTTGAAGTATTGTCACGTTGTGCCATAAGTGTGCAAGAATAATAGTATCTGTAATTACTGGTTCAATAAATAAGAAAAAAAAATTATGTAATGATGCAAGTTATTAAATGAGCATGTGCACTTTATGATGTTGTGTGGTAGCTAGCTGTTCTGCTGCTGCAGATTAAATGCTTAATTAATATGGAAGTGCTTAAATTACTTTAAATTTTGTATAGTAATTTGCTATTGGCTTACGCAAAATTTCATTATATTCGGTCTTTTGCTACTGTCAATCCCAAGGTAAAACAACTTCATTCGCAATACATTGCCCTTAAGAATAAAATTATGAAAATTTTCCCCTTTTATTTTGGGAAATGCTATGTGGCCACATTATGGCGGGCCATAATAGGATATTTTGATCAGTATACATACCAAACAATTAATAAATTAATAAAATCATAAAGATATTCATATATTCTGATTTAAAAGTAGTTATAGATATTAAACAATTAAATTATAAAATATAAAATAATAAATTAAAGTTTAAAAAAACTGAGTGGATATCTAACATAAGAAACGAAAATGAGCTACATATTCAAAGTTCTAAGATGATTTGACGACTTAGTCTTTTATGTGTATTATTTCGGGACAAAGGGTAAATTAGTCTTAGATAATTGTTACTTTTAAGATGAACTAAATCCAAGTAAATAAGCATTAAAGGTAACAATATTTTATTTTTATGGTCAGCCACATTATGGCCATTTAGCACTACTCTTTTATTTTACCCATCTTTGATTAATATCTTAATTTGATAGTATTTAATTACAACATACTATTATAAGGGTAAAATTCTCTACTTTCTTAGTATATATAATTTGGCGACCATGAACAGTTAAAAAAATGGATATTTCCAATTCCTAAGTAGATAGTAACTTTTTCAATTTATTTGATTATAATTGAAATTTCTGCATGTTTGAGACCTACATAAGTACTTTACACAAGTCTTGCGTGAACGTCACCGCCTCCGCCTATGAATTAAACTATGTTATCTAATTCATATAATTATAGTATTAAAATCCACGGCTATATTATGATTATTTTTTTGTTAGCATATTTTGCAGTTTCAGAAATATAATTTCTTATTCTCCATTTTTTTTGTGTAATTGCAATTTGCTAATATGTATGTGTGCAATTTATGGCCCTATCCGATTAAAAAATCGAACCATAATTCACTAAGGCCCCACACGAATTAAAATCAAAAGCCCATATATAAAAGATTAATTAACAAAATTTTACTTAGTAGGACTGTAGGAGTATTAATTGTTTCTACTATGCAGTCAATTTATTTTACCAAAAATGGATACCTCAATAAAACAATTAAAAATGAAAAACAATTGAAAAATTGCTGATGGACATATATCCCTCCGTCCCCGATTAAGAGTCACACTTTTCCATTTCGGTCTGTCCCCAATTAAGAGTCACACTTTATTTTTACCATAAATGGTAAGTAGGTCACACATTCCAGTAACTCACTTCACTCACATTTTATTATAAAACTAATATAAAAAAGTGAGTCTCACATTCCACTAACTTTTTCAACCAACCTTTATTTACATTTCTTAAAACTTATGCCCGGTCAAAATGTGACTCTTAATCGGGGACGGAGGAAGTATAATTTTATAAAAAACATGCGTCAGATAATGGAATCAAAATGAAGTAGTTTTCCGATGACCAATCAACCCAAAAGTTAAACTAAATTATTTCTAAAAAAAGCTACACTAAATAATTTGGTCCCAAAAAATAAATAAGTAAATTATTGACGCAAAATACGGTGTGCGATCCTTTAAAATATTGAATTATCTTCGGTTTTTATCCTTTTTCTTTGTATGATAAATCTCACATATAATTGAGCATTTACTTTTCCTAACTTTGAGCATTTTCAATTATTTGCACTTTTTTCTGCCGCAAATTATGTAATTAGAAATGATAATATTATAAAAAAATAGTATAAATAATAAACAAGGACATAATTAGATTTTCCTATATGTATTTATTATTTATTTGGTATCTAGTAATATAAAAAATCATATTTCCTGAAAATGGGGAAGATTCATGGAATAAAGTAGTAGTAGCAATAGTAACTTTTTAACGCTTTTATAATTTTCTGTTTCTGCCTTAAATCGTGTCTCTGATTAGACAAATTCTCATAGACTTTACTCAGTTGTTTTGCCTAAAATCGTGTCTCTGATTAGACAAATCTTAAAGCATAAAATGAATGATGAAATTTAACTTTTTTCTACATGTTCTGACGAAGGTAGGTAAGAATTTATGGAAACAAACCAACATAATTTATTTAGAATAATAAATCAAATCTATGTATTAGATTTATTTATTTTATTTTATCTTTTTAAATAATTGAACAAATAGTTTTAAAATCTTAAATTTATAATTTCAGACATTTTATACTACCACTATACTAAACACATAAACATGCAATTAATTTAGTCATGGTAAATTTGACAATTGTTAGGTATTTACCGTTGGTAACTAAATACTTTATTGATGATCTGCCAACCGCATTAAAAAACAAATGTACAATTAATATTGTGGGAATTTACACTCTGTCTAATTTATGTATACTTGCCTATCAAAAACTTTAAAAACAAAAGTATTAAATAATATTGTGGGAATTTACATTTTATTTATGTAAATTTACCAATAAAAAACTGAAAAAAGAAAAGTATTAATAATATTGCGAGAATTTACAATCTGTCTAAATATTATGGGAATTTACACTCTGTCTAATTTATGTACACTCACCTATCAAAAAACCTAAAAAACAAAAATATTAATAATATTGTGGGAATTTACACTCTCTAAATATTGTGAGAATTTACACCCTGTCTAAATTGTGTACACTTACCTATCAAAAGACTAAAATACAAAAGTATTAATAATATTGAGGAAACTTACACTATGTCTAATTTATGTACATTTACTTATAAAAAACAAAAATATTAATATTGTAGAAATTTACAGTCTGTCTAATTTGTCTACACTTACCTATAAAATACTATCTACAAGGTGTCTAACTTTGATGCTTTTAGTTATCAAACTGATACTAGTAGTAATTATTAATTATTTCATTATTTACCTTACAAAAATATAATTTAAAATTTGCGTCTCATCTATCCCTATCTTGAAAAATACTCATTCTGACAAAAATATTTAAGCTTTATGAATTATGACAAAGTAATCCCCACTAGTTTTTACTACTATGTTTC
This sequence comes from Salvia splendens, assembly GCF_004379255.2. Taxonomy (NCBI): domain Eukaryota; kingdom Viridiplantae; phylum Streptophyta; class Magnoliopsida; order Lamiales; family Lamiaceae; genus Salvia; species Salvia splendens. Next base: position 2,046,148 of record NC_056049.1, read on the forward strand.
AATGAAAAGAACACATAAAGTCATACACATAATTAATATACGTGGTCCTGTTCAACAAAATTTGGCGGAGAATAAATAATTGGGGTTTAATCGACGGACAATAATAAGTAAAACTATATATATTGTCATTTTTATATGGACTTTTGAATATAAAAATAATAACTCCGATTAATGTGCAAATACTATTTGTTCTATTTTAATAATTTGTCAAATATTATTATAAAATTGAAAATTTAACAAAATAATCACCAAAAAATAATAAAGCATACGCCTCTACTAATTTGATAAAAGAAATTGTATTGAAGGGAAAATTGTCGATCATAAGTTTGGTACAATTTTGAACAATCTCGCAACTTTAAAAAATAACTAATTGTATCATAATTTTGACAATATTATCAATTGTCCCACTGGCGTATGAAATTATGCCGAAATCCATGTTTTTTTTGCAAATATGTACTTTATATATCATTCACAAAAGTATTTTGGGTTTCAAAACATACACAATTTCCCTCCAAATCTAAATTAATGGGGCAATTGAAATATTGTCAAAATAATGATATACTCCAATTGGCTATTTTTGACCGTTGTGAAATTGGCTAGAATTGGATTAAAATTTACGATAGTAATAGCAATTTGCCGTTATTGTAATAAAATACCCTTCGAATAGTGCATTAAAAACCAAAATCTCAATAAATCACAACTCCGTAAACTCTCCAATAAATAAATTTTCAACTTTCTATTTTAGCCTTATTTCAAATGTGGAGAAATGAATAATGAAAGAAGAAAAAGTGTAACATGGCCATTAATTAAAAGTAGGCAATGATGAAACATGATTTATGTTGAACATGCTCCCATTACCCACCACAAGAAATGTCTCTCTCTCCCTATATATATGAGATATTTGTAGCATAGTCTAAGCCTCAATCTCAACAACAGAAAAAATGATGAAAAACCAAATTCTCCTAGCCCTAGTGTTGTACACCTCACTATTCCATTTTCTTGAAATTTCAAGTGGCCAAAACCATCCAATTTATTCCTTCAACCAACAAAAGAATCATGAGGGATCATCAAACCTCATAGACCTCAAATATCACTTGGGGCCAGTTCTAACATCCCCTATCAATATCTACATAATATGGTATGGGAAATGGGATCCCAACCATCAATCCACCATAAGGGATTTCATATCTAGTATTTCTTCGCCGGCCCCGTCTCCCTCGGTGGCCGACTGGTGGCGCACCGTCACCCTCTACACCGACCAGACTGGCTCCAACGTGACGCGAAACGTGGCCTTGTCAGGCCAGTTCAGCGACCGCGCCTACTCCCATGGAAAAAGCTTGACGCGGCTATCCATGCAGTCCATCATCAAGAATGCTGTCATATCATCATCGAGTGGCAGACCCGCACTCCCCCTCAACTACAGTAACGGCCTGTACCTAGTGCTGACGTCTCCTGATGTCCAGGTACAAGATTTCTGCAGGGCGGTCTGCGGGTTCCACTACTTCACATACGCGTCGGTGGCGGGGGCCACGGTGCCGTACGCGTGGATAGGCAACAGCGGAGCCCAGTGCCCCGGGATGTGTGCCTACCCGTTCGCGTGGCCCGGGGGCGGGCCGCCGCCACCGACGGGGAGCGGGGTCATGGGCCCGCCCAACGGGGATCCCGGGACGGACGGGATGATTAGTGTGATCGCGCACGAGCTTGCTGAGGTGGCGACCAATCCGCTGATCAACGCGTGGTATGCGGGGGACGACCCACTCGCGCCGAACGAGATAGGGGACTTTTGTTTGGGGGTGTATGGGAGTGGTGCTGGTGGAGGCTACGCTGGAGCTGTGGGCAAGGACTCAAAGGGGAATGGGTTCAATTTGAATGGGGTGAAAGTGAGGAAGTACCTTGTGCAGTGGGTGTGGGACCCTGTGAGGGGGAGGTGCTTTGGGCCTAATGCATTGGATTAAATTAGTTTTGTACAACTTCTGGTAATGATTAATTTTGATGACAAAGTGGTGATTTTTTTGTACTAGTACAACTTCTGGTTATAATTAAGATTGATGAACATTGGTGATTTTGTTGGTGTTGTGTGTTTTTGTTGATTGATGATCTAAGTGTACTTGTTTTAGAGTTGTAGACTATGGACCCATATTTTTTGGAAAATTGTCACAAACATTATGAATATTTGTCTATTTTGCCATTTTGAAAATTTGCCAGAAAGATTACGAAGAATGAAGTTATTCTCAATTGTTCTATGATTAATTTGTGTTAGTGAAATTATATCTTTTAAAACAATCATATATGGACGTCATCAGATAAGTTAAACAATGTTGTCTATTCAGGTAAAAAGATGTCATTTGGTCGAAAAAAATAATATATTACATGTAAATAACCATAAATTTTAGCCAAGAGATAATTGAGAAAAATCCAAATTTTATGTTTTATCTAACTGATTTTCAAATTATGAGACACACCAAAATTTGATCAAAATTAGTGATTTTTGAAACAATTTGTCTTATTTTCTTAGAAGGACGTGAAGGGTGCAAGAGTAGGGCGTCTTAAGAGGAAAAATATGGCTAAGAAAAGAATAAACATTAATCTCACTAAAGGAAAATAATAGGAAGGATAATTTTTTTTTTATTTACCATCATTACATGTAAATATAAATCCGAACAATAAAAACTCCGATTTTTTTTAATCTTTTGCCGCAATGCTAATCAATACATTCCAAAATTGTTTTAGGTTCTTAAATATATACACATTATAGAGACATCAATAGGCAAAAGAGACATGATCTGCTTCACTAGATCATCATAATGCATCAGTGCAATGGATACAATACTGGTTAAGCAGTTTGAAAACGAGGCTCTCTGGCTCCGGGATCAGAGCAGATGTCGCGCTGTTCCATAGATGAATGGTGACTGATTGCTGCATAACTTTGTTGTAGAGATGATCTTGGTCTTGCTTTTCGATCTCTGTTTGCGGAGCAGTAAAGTATCTGAGAAAAAAAGTTGCACGATATCAAGAACATGTCGTCTGAGCGACTGAAGGAAAATGTAAAAGAATTGGACCATAAGCCTAGCGGACAGCGCTTTTAAGAAACAAAGACCCAAAATTTAGTACATTGACTCTTCAATGAAAATGCAAGGAAACGAGATAGTCGAAACTTATGCAGAGCTGAATCCAACAAAAAGACTCGTATCGGAAAAAGGTCATAAGAATTGATGCTGACTTCAGTAGTAAATAATCTATAGCGAACAGATCCAGGCAAGTTTGGCAAAATGATTATTTTCCTCTCTGGTTATTAACAAATTAGATGAAGTTAGAAAGCAGTGATAATGTATATACCTAGAGATTGTATTATGGTTGAAGGGGAAGAAGACAGAAGATGGTTGCAACCGAAGTTCAACGTTCACATCAGCAACGTCATTGCTGCTCATAAATTGCTTGGCCACTCTTGTTAGAAGATCAGCTCCATTCCATCGCAGCTGGGCGTCATCATATGATGCGTAAAACTCCTCCAAGCACGATAAAATAAAAGGACTGCATGGAAATTAAGAATGTCAACTACTGCTTTATTCGAAGCACAAAGTAGAAATAGATAATGCTGCAGAATGGTACTTGAGACTGAGATACATAAAGAGTGAGTGGAGGACTTACAAAACATGGAAGCAGAAATGAAATTTCTATATTACCTGTGCTTTCTGAACACCATCACCGCACCATTCAAAGTTTTATCACCAAGCTCGTCTTCATATCCAACAGTGTTATTGAGTTCAGAGAGAGATTTCAATACTACAATGTCTGAATCAAGATAGATTCCACCATACCTAAAGTTCATAAAGAAAAACAAGATATAAGTATACTGGCACATCATGACTAATCAGGGAAACACTTCCCTTCATCTCCCATTAATCAAGACATCATAGTACACAAATTTAAGATCTCTTATCCTTTTCATATGCATATTTAATTAAAGCAGCATTTCTTCATTGAAGCAAAAATTTAAACTAATTCTTCATCCTCGCATTTCAACTGAAGTAGTGACTTTAGCATATACAACAATCTGATACTCTCAGTTAAGAAAGTCAGTTCCATAATCCATAGCTAAAATACACGCAGACGTAATAGAGAGACAGAGAGACAACTTAAACCCAATTCAACTGCTTACTTGTAGATGGAGGCTAGCCTGATGAGTTCACTGTAGTGAAGTGGGTAATATTTTGTCTTCTTCCACTCATGCCAAACTGATGCAAATATGTGTGTTGGTGTGTCTTTCAGCAGCTCGTCGAGATTTGGCATCACAACAGCCACTTTATATCTTCAAAGATTTTAAAAAGAAACTTTAAATTACACAGCAGAGGAAAAAAAAGATGAAACTGCACTTGACCAGTAAGAATGTGGTTAACATAATCATGCCATGGATAAAAATCCTTTATGTTGTATGCCGAACGCATGCATCTAAACATATAAACACGAAGCACATGCAAAACATATATAATTAAAAAGAAAGCTTGAAAATATAAGGAATTTACCCATCTTTCACAAATCCACTAAAGAAATTGAGCTCTATTGTTTCAGAGAACACCACCACGCACGCTTCTGGGTGATGATGTAGAAGACTCTCCAGACCCCTCTGCTGCCGAACACCAAACATCCATGGAGGCGAATTCCACACCATGAATGCTCTCATATTGCATCTCCCTCTTCTGAAGAATGCATCCATAAAATTCCCAAACGACAGCCTTTTATCCAAACCTGGATAATAACCCCACCTCTTGCCATCTGCATAGTATTCTCTCTCTAAACCCTCATTCTTCCTCACCATGCGAATATTGTCATTGGTCAAAGCTCTTCTCTCCACTCTGCTGACCTCCTTATCATGTTCAGCGCCTCTTTCGCCTACAACGACGTCTTGTGTTTCAGAAACAACCAATGGCTTCTTAGCCAAGAACGGAGTTTTCTTAAATTCATTTATTAGACCCTTCAAGAATATCTTATCTCCTCTAGTTAATCCAGTTATACCTATTCCATCAGGATCCTGCAACATTGGATTATTCAAAGGATTCAGAATCTCAATGTTCGACTTGAACATCCTGTCCCTCCTCAAAAAATCACCCTTCTTTTCGAACCAATCTCCCCACCCTTCCCTCAAAACAGACCCCTTTAACAGCAATGCATCCTCAATTTTCCTCACTTCACTCAATTTTGTTCTCAACTTATCGTCCACCAAAACGTCGTCCGATCCAAATACAAGTTTAGACTCATAAATGCCAAAGCCTAAGTCAGACTTATGCTTCAAATTGAATGGAACGTAGTCTTCCCATTCATCAATAGAACGCCGATTGAATGATCTCCGAACGACGCCGTTCACATGGTCAAAAAAGTAACTAGACTTACCGTCAGCGCCCTGATTCTGCACGGTTGAGTCATCATCCTCTTTGTCGGCAAGGTTTTCCTCGATACTGTTGCTGCCGCCCTGTTCCAAAATGACGTCATCGAGCTCGTCAATGCGATCATCGTTGGGATTGGTGGTGGTCAGGGCTTCGGAGTCGAGATCGTCGAGGAGAGGGTTGAAGGAGTTGTCACGTGAGTGATGGAGGGGATGTTGGGGTTGCGAACTGAAGAAGGACAGACGGCTGTACAGGAGAGACACCGAGAGGAGGAGGAGCACCGCCGCAATCAGGGCGCAGATGTGAGCGCCGTAGCGGGGCCTCCGCCGCGTGCGGAGTTGGCGAAGCATGTGACGCAGGCAGCGCCGGCAGTAAGATGATGTTTACCTGTCAAAAGGCCAAAGGTAAAAGATTATTCACCGACTTGAAATTTGCACTGCCATTACCATAGCAATTAATAGGAAAAATACATTTTCACAAAAGTTCATGACTGTTGATATCAACTAGCGGATTTAGGAGAGAGCTGAATAGAGCTTCTGTGCTCGCATCCTGTAACTTTCATTTTTTCACTATATTTTTGGTATTTCATCAGAAATTTTTCCAAGTTACATTATCTGCATTGATGGAATAGAAATATTCTAATTCTAGTAGAATGTTATCCAATCCTGTTCTTAATACAAGCAATGATTTTGCCTTATCAGATTTTCACAATTCAAAGTGAATAACATATCCTATTTGTGTTATTTTCCACAAACAAAGCCAGCCTAAACCGTAGAAGCAGAAAACCGATAGAAAGCATAACCTAATTTCACATCAAAACCAATTGATCATAACAAATCCAACACAAATATAAAATATATACAGTTTGATAGTGCAGACACATCATCAGATGTGGTAGTTTTCTACAGAACACTACACATGACCTAAATCATCTCTTCCAATTATGTGAAACAGTATATGAATTGTGCATTTCAATTTTCCATCCGGTAAATTTCATGTGAAATGGATCGTGAAAATGAAACTGGAATAGAAACATATACTTGTAAAACAAATTAGAAAACAAGTGACCTTCAGCTTTGTGTTTTTGGTTGATATTCTGAGCTGATCCGTGGCGTAAATGGGGATCCGGTAAGGAGCTCGCCGGAATTTGAGATGAAGAAATCAGAGAGAGATCGGAAATGAAGGGGGGAGAGATAGAGAGAGAGATGGGCTGGGCTTTAACATAAGGCCTTTTACTAAAATTGCAATTTGGGTAAAGAATTAAGCGTATATTAGTATTAATTTGGGCTGCCTGTTTTATTATTTGCACAATGAGTTCAGATTAATTAATTTTTTTTGGTGATTATTGGCATGATAAATGTAATTATGCCAAGTGAATATAAATATTCAATAATTATTTTGTAATGATTTATTCGACTAATGAAGTTTAATATATATGTATTATTGGACTATTTGGTAATGCATAATATATAAATGTAATTATTGGCATGATAAATGTAATTATTCGACTATTTGGTAATGCATGATATTATATATGTATATTGAAACATGATGAGACTGGAAAAAATATAGTACTAGGACAGATGATTTGTATAAATGCAATAGTATAGGATAAGACATTCAGGTGGACCTTACAGGTTGATTGACTACATCATCGACTATGAGCGTGGAAAAATTTCATTAAATTTGACATTTGGAGTTGTTGTTGGTTCTACGGTGCAGTAGCTTTGCCCCAACCCTTCATGATTGAGGTTCAATTTTGTTCTTCATCTGTAATCCACTGTTAGTAGAGACTGCCTTTACCTTTAAATACATACGATAATAGTTTTTCACTATGTTCGAATTCTTGAGTTTTGTTTTTTGGATTGTCTATTACAGTATTGATGAATCCGCGAATTTTTGATGTTAGTAAATGCTGGTAGAGAATAAAGACTACGACGCAATGAATTTACGTGGTTCGATTTACTGAAGTAAATCTACGTCCACGGGAAGAAGGGAGGGCAAGATTGTATTGCTTGATCTGGGATTACAGCTTACAACACAGACTTGCTATATGATATTTTATCTCTAGAGAGCTTAACCTTTTTCTATCTGATCTAAGTTCTATTTATACCTTGAACTAGGATCGTGGTTTGCAGCCCCACTAACAAGATCGTGGGTGAGCAATAACTGCTCAATAACTGCTTCGTACCACTAAATAGATCGTGGGTATAGTGGAGGTCGTGGAGGCCTTTCATGAGTCCACTAACTCCTAGTTCGGTCGAATGCTGAGACCGAACTGCTGGACTTTACCGATCAGCTCTTGCCGATCTGAGATGAGAGCTTGACTGGTCGGCTTTTACCGAGCTGTAGGCTGAGTCCGAACTCTTTGGTCGTGCCGAACTCTTTGGTGCCGAACAGATACTCTTTCTTGGGCTCTGGGCTGATGGGCCGTCACTGTTATTGGGCTTGCCATTAGGGTTTAGTTCGTACCCCATCACTACCCCCCCCCGAAAAGCGAAGTGAATCACTTCGGCGAGGTGAGTCACTTCGGCATTCTGGATAACGGTAAGGGGGAGGCTGACGTCAGGGGACGTGCCTTGCGCGTGCCTGCATTAAATGCGACAGTAAAATCCGGCCGTTGAATCCTGAAAAGGTGGGATTCGAAACAGCGCAACGATTTCGAAATCTTTCCCGAATCTGATAAATATGCTCTTTCTTCCTCATTTGAACACTTTTGCTGTTGCGTCTTCTATACTCTCTCTTTCTCGAGAAATTTTCTTCCGCTTTCAAGAGCTTCCTCAGACTTTCTTCACCTTCAAAAAGTAAGAAAAATGTCTTCTTCTTCCTCTTCGGAGTCGGGTAGCGGTAGGAGAGGCGGTAAGGGGTCTTCTGGCCGGAAAGAGTCCGGGGAGAAGACCGTAGAGTATTTCCATAGTATTTTGAGTAAGGATACTGTGATATCCCTACCCGAAAAATACTTTTTTCCTGGGGGGAAGGCGGTGGTACCTGACGGTGATCATAGGGCTGACTCCCCGCCGGAGGGTTACGCCACCGTGTACGAGGCCTGCTTAGAATGCGGGCTTCGTTTCCCCCTCCCTTCTGCCTTTATAGATTTACTAGATTTTTTTCAGCTTCCTTTAGGCCAGGTGACTCCGAACTCTTGGAGGCACTTGTCGGCCTTCGCTGCCGAACTCCGTAGGTTAGGAAGGGATTTGTCTTTGAAGGCGATCCTTAAATTCTTTCAATTTAAGAGGAAGGGGTCTTGGTTTTACTTGATCCCTGTACAGCCCTTTAGGGCCCTTTGTAAAACGAAGTGGCCGAAGTGGCAAAACCGCTTCTTCTACTATGATAGGACCGCGGCTCCTAGTTTTCCCTGGAGAGGGCCGAAGTCCGTTATCCGTCATCCTCGGCCTGAACCGTTGGACGAGCTCGATGGCGAGCTCAACAAGATTCCCATAGTTAGGAAACAATACACGGAGTCTGAGCTCGTCAAGGGCGACGTCGTGTTCGACATCTCGTCTTCGGACGAAGAGGCCGAGGGTGAGGATTTCTCTTTATCTTTATGCTCTACTGCTTTAACGAAGAAAACTAACCTGGCTTTCTTGCTTTTTGGCAGTGTACATGTTGAATAAGGCTATCCGAAAGTCCTCCGAGCTTGTGGAGCCGGAGAGGCAGAGAGCCCCTCGCTCGGCGTCTGAAGCCGAGAAGAATCCGAAGAGGCAAAAAACCTCTTCTTCGGATCCGAAAGAGCCGGAGCAGTGTTCGGCTAAAGGGAAGGGGAAATTTCATGAGTCCCCAAGAGTGCCGGGGAAAGACCTGGTCATCTCCGAGGTGGTTGCAGACATCCCGGAACACGTCCCTGAGCCTTTTCAATGGCCGACGAATTTTGTGGAGGTAAGCTTTCTGACTTGGCTTCTTTTCCACATTTTTTGATGGCCATTGTGTTGAGTTTTTTCCTTGTTCATCTTCAGAGAGCCAAGCTCGTCTCCGTGGAGCTCTCCAAAGCATCCCACGACTACGAGGAGATGCAGAAGAAGTTGCATCTTGCTCGTAGTCTGGCCGAACAGGCTGAGGCCAAATTTGAGAGGGCCCGAGCTGCTAGGATCTCGGCTCAGGATGAAGCCCGGTCAGCCAAAAACCAGCTCATCATCCTGCAAGAGCAGACGAAGCACCGGGAGGCTCAGAAGGAGGCTGCCGCCGTGGCTGCCCAGGGGGAGGCTCTCCGTGTTTACACGGAGAAACTCTTTTTGAGCAGCCAGTTCTCGGCCTTTGTCGGTAGTCTGGTAAGGCTAATTACCGATAAGGGCGAGCAGGGGGCCGACGTCGTGCTGCCTCTGTACAGCCGAGAGATAGCAGCTCGGCTTCAGAATCTGCCGCTCCTTGAGGAGCTCGCTTCATCCTCGGTCCTGCTTTCTGCAGACCGAGTCCGGAGTTGTCGAGCTGATCGGGACGAGAACCTGGAGGCTATCTTTGCCTCCGTGGGACCCGTTTCACCCGCTTCGACTTACAACGGAGAGGGTGAGGCCGAGCCGCTGGAGCGGGAGGCCGAAGTCGAGCGGGCCGGGCATCCGGAGAAGGAAGCCGATCAGGAGGCGGAGGCGAGGCCGGCAGGATGCGAGGCCGAGGCTGAGGTAGCTCAGGAGAAAGAAGCTGAACCAGGCCGAGGAGCCGGAGACGAAGCTGGCGGAGTATGATTTCGTCTCCCTTCTCTTAGTCTAGTTTCTTCCTTGTAAAATGGCCTTGAAGCCCTCCTAGTGTAAAAAGATTTTCCTTGTGAATGAAAAATTCTCTACACTTGTCTTCGTATAGCTTTTCGTACTCGCCTTTATTCCTGTTGTATTTTACTATCTGCTCGGTACAGCTGCCGAACTAATATAGCTGCTTTGTACTCAAGGAGATGGAGATACTTCACTGGAAACGGCTGTACTCTTCGGCTTTAGACGAAGCTGAGAAAAGAGTTATAGCCGATCAGACGAAGAATGACGAGCTTTTGGCTCGTTTAGTGAAGCTGGAGGCCGATAATAAGGACTTAGAGTCCGATAAGAAGGATCTGGAGGCCGAGCTGAATACGACCATTGCTGAGAGGACTGCGTACGAGGATTACATCCGTGTGCGCGGGGGAGTGACCATATCAGATGTTCAGAGTCGAGTTGACGAACTGTGGGAGGAATATCATGTACTCCGGAGGAACAATGCGCTGGAGAGCTCGGCTTGCCTCTGGTTCCCTTGTTCAAAATCCTACTCCAAGTCAACAACGAACTCCGGAACAGCCGGAAACGTCAAGACGAGAACGGGCTCAGGAGCAACCGGAATCGTCAAGACAGGGACGGACTGAAATTCGCCGAGGAGTTGTGACTATGAGCGAGCAAGATCAACAGATGCTTATTGCAGAGACTCTTCATCGCCGAGGGGTTAGAGCTTCTGGGGCTCGCGGAAGAGGTGTTGGGTCGAGGATAGCATCTCGTCGACCTGCTTATTCTTCATCTGCTCGGAACAACCGAACTCGGCTTCCAGAGGATTTTGCAGATAGGTGGCTTAACTTTAGCAACCGAGGACAGTAGAATAGTCCTTTGTAATGGCGTAATGCCTTCTCGTAGGGGAGCTGAATTGTCTGCCGAACGAGATTTAATAAATGAAATTTTTTCCTTTCGCTTTTATCACTGCTTACTTACAGCTCTGCGAAATAATTTCATCGTGCTCGTCATCGGTCTTATGAAGTGAGCTTCTTTGATCGGACTCGTATTTGGACTTTGAAGTAAGCTTCTTTGACCGGACTCGTCTTTGATCTTATGAAGGAAACTTCTTTGACCGGACTTGGTTTGTGTTCTAATTTGGCGATTTTTGTCGCCGGGATCGAACTTTCCCTTGTCCTAATTCGGCGAGTTTTATCGCGTGGATCGGACTTTCCCAGTTAACCGAAGTGGTCTTATGCAGTAAACCTCTTTGACTAGACATGGTCGTCCTCGGTCTTATGAGGTAAACTTCTTTGACCGAACTTGGTCGTCCTAATTCGGCGAGGTTTATCGCGTGGATCGGACTTTCCCTTATTGCAGTTCGTTTCAGACGAAGTGCTTGATTCTTAAGCTGAATTGTGGTCTTGTATCTTCCTGAGAAGCTTGGACTCACAATCGTTGGCTTATTGCAGTTCGTTTCAGACGAAGTGCTTGTTAAGCTGAATTGCGGTCTTGTATCCTCCTTGGAAGCTTGGACTCACAATCGTTGGCTTATTGCAGTTCGTTTCAGACGGACTGCTTGTTAAGCTGAATTGTGGTCTTATATCCTCCTTAGAAGCTTGGACTCACAATAGTCTTTAATAATCGATCTAAAAAGGGGATCAGTCTTTAAAGAACGATATACCTTGGTACCATTTGTAAGAGACGACAAGCACATAGAGACAAAACACATAGAGAAAAAATGAAAAAGATGAAGGAAAAAAACTTTAAACTTTTTTTTTTAAAAAACGACAAGTAAAAGGTACAAGTAAGAAACAAACAAATAAAAACATATACCCCTATGACCGAACTAGACACGAGACGGACTGACCGGACTTTTGTCTCTTACAAGTGGAACTTCTTGAGGTTGGAGACGTGCCATGTTCGGGGTACTTGTTCTCCTGACATGTGAGTCAATTTATAAGACCCTTTGCCGAGGACTTCTGACACCCGATATGGACCCTCCCATGTGGGTTCGAGTTTGCCCAGCTTTTCTGCTCGGCTTACTTCGTTGTTTCTCAAGACGAGATCTCCCACTTGAAATTGAAGCTTTTTCACCCTTTGGTTATAATACCGGGCTACTTGCTCCTTATACTTGGCTGCTTTTATGCACGCCAATTCTCTTCTTTCTTCGGCGAGATCTAGTTCTGCTCTCAGTCCGTCGTCATTCATTTCTGAGGAGAAATTTAGAGTTCGGGGACTGGGTACGCCGATCTCCACCGGAATTACGGCTTCAGTGCCGTACACCAGACTATACGGAGTTTCACCGTTGGAGGTTTTGGGTGTAGTTCGGTAGGACCATAGGACTTGAGGGAGATTTTCTACCCATTGTCCTTTGGCTTGTTCTAACCGAGCTTTTAACCCTTTCACCAGAATCCGGTTCGTTACTTCCGTTTGTCCGTTTGCTTGGGGATGGGAGACCGAAGTGAACCGCTGTTGAATGTTCAGCTCTTGGCACCAATTCTTGAACGTCTTGTCGGTGAACTGAGTCCCATTATCCGAGATGAGGATGTGGGGTATGCCAAATCGGCACACTATGTTCTTCCAGACGAAGTCCAATGCCTTTGAGCTCGTTATCGTAGCTAATGGCTCAGCCTCCACCCACTTCGTGAAGTAGTCCACGGCAACGATAAGGAATTTCATTTGCCGAGGAGCTTGAGGAAGTGGTCCCACTATGTCTATGCCCCATTGCATGAAAGGCCAAGGGCTTTGCATAGTGTATAGATCGGTCTGCGGCATCCTTGGGACATTTGCATGAATTTGGCACTTCGTACACTTCTTGACGAGCTGCACTGCCTCTTGTACCATGGTTGGCCAATAATATCCCCATCTCAGTACTTTTTTAGCTAAAGCTCTGGCTCCGATGTGGCTACCGCACGATCCTTCATGAACTTCTCTGAGGATGTACTCCGTCTCTTCTGGTCCTACGCACCGCAATAACGGCTGAAGGTAAGACTTTCTAAAGAGGACTCCTTCATGAAGTTCGTACCGAAGTGCTCGGCACGTGATCTTCCGAGCTTCTCTCTTATCCTCGGGCAATTGTCCTTGATCCAGATACTGCAAGATCGGCGTCATCCAGTTCGGGGAGCTGGATACTGAGTGTACCTCGGCTTCATCAATGCTTCGGTGCATTAATTCTTCCGCCTTTGAGCTCGGATCTGAGGCCAACTTACTTAAGGTATCTGCTCGGCTATTTTCCGCTCTGGGAATGCGGATTATCCGAAAATAGGAGAAACTTCGGCTGATGCTTTGCGCTTTGTCCAAATACTTCTTCATTCTCTCGTCACGGGCTTCACTTGTACCCAACATGTGATTTACTATGACTTGTGAATCACAATGGACTTTGAGAGATTTGACGAGCAGACTTTGCGCTAACTGGAGTCCGGCCAGGAGGGCTTCGTACTCGGCTTCATTATTAGTAGTGGGGAATAGGAACCGAAGTGAGTAGGCTACCTCGTGTCCGTCGGGAGCGACAAGTAAAATACCAGCTCCACTTCCCATCTTGTTTGAAGCTCCATCTACGAATCCGCTCCAGCAGTCCGGCGGCTCTACTTCGGATTCCAAGGGCTGTGCTAGTTCGGCATTGGCAGAATTCTTCTGTTCGGCAATAACAGGAATTGCTTGATTGAACTTTGCTTCCGCAAGAAAATCTGCCAAGGCTTGTCCCTTGATGGCTTTCCGAGGTAGATATTCAATTGTGTGCTCTCCCAACTCTATAGCCCACTTGGCGATTCTGCCTGATGCTTCTGGTTTGGTCAACACTTGCCGAAGTGGCAGATCAGTTAAGACGCATACCTTGTGAGCATAGAAGTATGGCCGCAGTCTCCTTGCTGCATTTACTAATGCTAGAGCAATCTTTTCCAGAGGTTGATACCTGGTTTCTGGACCTCTTAATGCTCGGCTTGTAAAGTAGATGGGAAGCTGCTTTAGGCCTTCTTCTCGTACAAGCACCGCGCTGATGGTTTGATCCGATGCCGCTAAGTATAAGAATATTACTTCGGCTTCGGTTGGAGCAGAGAGAATAGGAAGCTTGGCTAGATAACTTTTGAGCTCGTCAAAGGCCTTTTTCTGCTCGGCTCCCCACTCGAACTTTGGTGCCTTTTTCAACACCGTGAAGAACGGCAGTTGCTTTTCGGCTGCTTGAGAAAGGAATCGATTCAGTGCGGCTAGACATCCGGTTAGCCTTTGCACGTCATGTATGGACTTCGGCATCGCCATGTTTTGAACAACTTGAACTTTTGAGGGGTTTGCCTTGAGTCCGTCCTTTGAAACCCAACAACCCAGAAACTTTCCCGAATCTACCAAAAAGGTACACTTTTGGGGATTAAGTTTGAGGTTGGCTTTCTTGAGCACGTTGAGAGTGGACTTGAGGTTGTGCTCGTACTCCGAAGTGCTTTTGCTTTTGACGACTATATCGTCAACATACACTTCGACCTCCTTTCCAATCAGGTGCCGAAAAAGCTTGTCTACCATCCTTTGATAAGTGGCTCCGGCATTCTTTAAACCGAATGGCATCTTTTTATAAGCGAAAATGCCGAAATCAGTAATGAAGGCCGTTTTTGAAGCGTCAATCTCATCCATTAAAACTTGATGGTATCCTTTGTACAGATCAAGAAAACAAAAAATTTCAAAGCCTATCAAAGCTTCTACTTTTTTATCTATGTTCGGAAGGGGATAGCAATCTTTGGGACAGTGCTTATTTAGATCGGTGAAATCTATGCACATCCGCCATCCTCCTTCCTTTTTCTTGATCATGACAGGATTGGCCACCCACGAAGGATACTTCACTTCGAATAACACATCCGCCTTCAATAATTGACGGACTTCGTCATGGATGACTTGACTTCGTTCTGCCGCAAAGAGTCTTTGCTTCTGTTTTATCGGCCGGACTGAAGGATCAATATTTAACCGATGAGTGATTACCTCGGGGGGCACTCCGGTCATGTCCAACGGAGACCATGCAAAGACGTCTTTATACTCCTTGAGGAGCTGGATGGTTTTTTCCCGAAGTAGGGGCGTTCCCGCGAAGCCGATCTTAACCGTTCTGGATGGATCGTCTTCGTACAGCTGAACTGTCATCGAGTTCGGCTCCGGTATGACTTCGGTCATCGCCTCTGACTCCGGCTGCTGTGATTGCTATGCTTGGTGGTGCCGATCTGACTGCTCGGCACTTCTAAGCGCAATTTGCAGACATTCCTTTGCTCTCTTTTGGTCACCTCGGATGACCGCTATCCCTCCTTTAGTAGGGATCTTGATGGTGAGGTGATAAGTGGAGCAAACGGCCCGAACTGTGTTGAGCCAGTCTCTTCCCAGGATGATGTTGTACGGGGACCGAGCTTTCACCACGAAAAACTCAATCATCGTACTGGAGCTAGTAGGCGCTTTCCCCACCGTGATCGGAAGGCTGATAATACCTTCAGGGCGGGTGTCCTCCTGGGCGAAGCTCTTCAGGGGAAGCGGAGCCGGACTGAGCCGAGCTGGGTCCACTTCTAGTTTGTCAAAGCACTCTTTAAAAAGAATGCTAACCGACGCTCCTGTATCCACAAACACCCTGTGGATCAGTTTGTTTGCCACTCCGGCTTGGATGACAATGGCGTCTTGGTGAGGAGAGATGGCCGGGACGGGATCAGCATCCGAGAACGTAATCACTTCGTCCTGCTTCAGCCTTTTATGCGTTGGCTCCTTTCGATTGGAGCCTCTGCGCTCTGACTTTAGGGACGACTTGGTCTTCCCGGCAGGGAGAGCGTCAATAGTCTGGATTACTCCATCATATTGCGGCTCGTCGTCGTCTTCGGGATCCGGCTGCCTTTTCGGATCCTGAGGAGCGCAGTTCGCACCACTCTGCTTCTTATTCTTCTTTGGCTGCTTGCTTTGGTATTTTTTCAATGTCCCTGCCTTCACAAGAACATCGATACCTGCAGCCAAGTTTCTGCACTCCTCAGTATCGTGACCGTGGTCTTGATGGTAGGAGCAGTAGCTATCCTGTGGTCGGCGTGCGGCTGATTTCGTCATCCGCTTTGGCTTTTCGAATAGGTCAGAGTGCAGTTCGAAAATTTCCGCTCTCGGCTTGTTCAGCGGTACGAACTGAGCGGGCGGCTTCTCGGGATTGAGACGGGGTCCCAATCTGTCTTGCACCGGAGCCCTTTGAATTCTTTCAAATGGAGTCCGGCGAGGATGCCCCTGATCGCTATGATCGGGCTTCCTTCTGTCTCCTCGGGTCGATGAGCTGTCTAACGACCGTTTGCGACGGTCTGCCTCATCGGCCCGGGAGTACTGGTCCGCAATGTCCCACATTTCCTGAGCTGTCTGCGGACCGCACTCAACGAGCTTCCTGTAGAGAGCTCCGGGCAGGATTCCATTTTGGAATGCCGAGATGACAAGCAGATCGTTGAGATCGTCTACTTGCAGGCATTCCTTGTGGAATCTTGTCATAAAGTCGCTGATTTTTTCGTCGCGACCTTGACGAATGGAAAGCAGCTGAGCCGAAGTGATTCGGGCTTCCGCTTTCTGAAAGAACCTCCTGTGGAAGGCATCCATTAGATCTCGGTAAGATCTGATGCTGCCCTGGGGGAGGCTATCGAACCACCTTCTCGCGTTCCCGATGAGCAGCTCGGGAAACAGCTTGCACATGTGGACCTCGTTGAGACCCTGGTTCGCCATGTTATATTGATAGCGCCCCAAGAAATCGTGAGGGTCCACGAGCCCGTCGTAAGTCATCGACGGAGTTCGGTAGTTCTGTGGTAGGGGAGTTCGGGTGATGTCGTCCGAGAACGGAGTCTTCAGTGCTCCGTACACGGCGAATCCGATATCTCGTCGGTATGGAGGAGATTGAGTTCTCCTGTGATTCCGGTACCGAGGAGGAACTGGAACATGTTGGGGACGGGGATTCTTTCTCCTGGGAGATGCGACACTACTGCGGTAGTGACTTTCTTGTGCGGAGGGAGAAGGAGAATCCGTCGTTTTCGTCTCCGGCTGCTTTTGGCTTTTTTGCAGGAAGGTTAAGAATTCCTCCTGCTTCGCCGCCAAAAACTGCTTGACAGCCTCATTCAAATCGGGCTGCTGGGAAGACTCAGTGGGACGATTTTTGGAGCGGCTTGTTCCTTCGCCATGAGAACTGGTGGTGGATTTATCCCTAGGCTGTTTTCCAGACCTATGGGATGGATTGGCTTCCTCCTGGTTCTCACGGGCAGGAATACGGGTACTCTGCGATCTGGTATGCATTTTTTGGGTGGAAAAAATGGATCAAAAATTCGCTTTATCACAAATTTTGTTCTCTGTTTCCCACAGACGGCGCCAGTGATGAATCCGCGAATTTTTGATGTTAGTAAATGCTGGTAGAGAATAAAGACTACGACGCAATGAATTTACGTGGTTCGATTTACTGAAGTAAATCTACGTCCACGGGAAGAAGGGAGGGCAAGATTGTATTGTTTGATCTGGGATTACAGCTTACAACACAGACTTGCTATATGATATTTTATCTCTAGAGAGCTTAACCTTTTTCTATCTGATCTAAGTTCTATTTATACCTTGAACTAGGATCGTGGTTTGCAGCCCCACTAACAAGATCGTGGGTGAGCAATAACTGCTCAATAACTGCTTCGTACCACTAAATAGATCGTGGGTATAGTGGAGGTCGTGGAGGCCTTTCATGAGTCCACTAACTCCTAGTTCGGTCGAATGCTGAGACCGAACTGCTGGACTTTACCGATCAGCTCTTGCCGATCTGAGAGGAGAGCTTGACTGGTCGGCTTTTACCGAGCTGTAGGCTGAGTCCGAACTCTTTGGTCGTGCCGAACTCTTTGGTGCCGAACAGATACTCTTTCTTGGGCTCTGGGCTGATGGGCCGTCACTGTTATTGGGCTTGCCATTAGGGTTTAGTTCGTACCCCATCATATTGCTTGATCTGGGATTACAGCTTACAACACAGACTTGCTATATGATATTTTATCTCTAGAGAGCTTAACCTTCTTCTATCTGATCTAAGTTCTATTTATACCTTGAACTAGGATCGTGGTTTGCAGCCCCACTAACAAGATCGTGGGTGAGCAATAACTGCTCAATAACTGCTTCGTACCACTAAATAGATCGTGGGTATAGTGGAGGTCGTGGAGGCCTTTCATGAGTCCACTAACTCCTAGTTCGGTCGAATGCTGAGACCGAACTGCTGGACTTTACCGATCAGCTCTTGCCGATCTGAGAGGAGAGCTTGACTGGTCGGCTTTTACCGAGCTGTAGGCTGAGTCCGAACTCTTTGGTCGTGCCGAACTCTTTGGTGCCGAACAGATACTCTTTCTTGGGCTCTGGGCTGATGGGCCGTCACTGTTATTGGGCTTGCCATTAGGGTTTAGTTCGTACCCCATCAAGTATGACATATAGATATATGTTGACGGATGTGTTGCATCTATATAGTACTCACATCATCTAAAAAAAATGTTGACCCAAAATTTAATCAAAAAGTTGGTGGTGTGTAAGTGCAATAAAGGTCTCATTCTAAATACGCATTAAGTGTGGTGAGTTGTGTGAATCCTACAACTATAAACGCATTAGTTAATATCATAATATATGTGCAAATACATTATTTAAACTACATTATATAGTATTCACATATACTAAAGATAATTCCCATGAAAACCCATCCATTGCAAGTATGTAATGGATATTCGGTTTGTTAGACAATATGATAGTGAGATATATGAGATAAACTAAAATGAGATTTGTCTAGAAATGATCAATCAGAAGGATGGACATGAGATGCATAGTCGTGACATACAATGTAATCTTGGTACTATGGAGACGAGCCAAGATACATTGCCACAATCTGAGCTTTTGAGAAAGAGACAATCGTGCAAGAGATAAGAATATGCATAACCTCCAGTCATAAATAAACATGACAAGCGAACTGCTCTCGTATGTATTTATGAAAAGAAGTAGATCAAGCATGAATGATAAGAGGCCATCAGATAACCGGGACCAACTTGCATATGAGCCAAACCAAACATCCAAAAGCAATTGGAAGTATGTGCAAGAAACCCATAGGCAAGTCATCCCTGGCTAACCCAACGGCCTTCAATCCATCATGCTAGACCTCTTTCTTGTCGCGCCATCGGAATACTCAGACAATGTGACATCATCGAAGAAGAAGATCGAGCATGAGCAATCAGAGGTCATTAGTTAACCAGGAATAAACTTGCCCGAGAAGCCTTGACACGACATATAATTTCTATCCAATGTCGTGGCGAAGGCTTCTATGGGCAAGCCATTCCTGGCTGTCCAATGAGCCTCTGCATCTTTCATGCTAGACCTCTCCTCTTCTCAAAACTAAAGCTTCCATTGTTTCTCTCCTCTTCTCAAAACTAAAGCTTCCATTGTTTTTCGACACGATTTCGATGAGAGCCGAAGCATGTCCTATTTATAGTAAGTTGAGATGCGTTTGTGCCGTTGACTATTTGGAGGATCTTGCAATGGAATCACATTCTTTTAATCGTGGAAAGTCATCGTCTAGTTGTCGATGGATGCATGGAATCACGTGGCTTGTTTGAAAGTAATTTCACATTTTATTGTTTAAAACGAGTATTGATGTCCTTGATTCCATTAACAAAGAATGCTCTTTCTTTTCTTAATTTTATGCTTTTGACTGAAGTACGAATGTTGTATATTACACACGAATTAATTGATCATATTTGAGTTGAATTAATTGGTGGAAATTCAAAGTTGATAGGGTTAATATATCAAAATATGATATCGTTTGTGAAAGCTTCAAAAAAGCACATGACTTATCTATATCCATAGGCAGATTTACGAAATAGAAGTAGGGATGACAGGTTAAATCCAGAACCGGTTCCGGACTAGAACCGCTGGTTTTCGAGAACCATAACCGGCACTTCTCGGTTGAAGCAAATCGACATATCACTTCACGGATTAAGAAAATTATGTTTTGTGCGTAAAGTGAAAAATAACGGGACCAATGAAGTAGTTGACGAAAAACAAGATAAGATAATAGGATGGTGTGATGTTATCTAGGTGCTGTGGAATTGAAATATTCTAATGCTAGCAGAATGTTATCCAGGCAAATAGTATATATTGACAACTCTGTTTTCAATGGGATTGAAACGATAACATAGAAAGTAATGGGAGATTCCATGCTTCTCTTTCACGCCCCTCTCCCTCTCTCTCGCGTAGTGCGTGTGCGTACTGCATTTTTTTCCGGTTAAATTTAGGGTAAATATCACTTAGTGGCCCAATGCATACACGTTTCTAAGTCCGTGTACACAAGACAAGCCCGTACCAAATCCTAGGATATCAACACGAACCGATTAACATAGGACGTAAAAACACACATATGTTGGGCCATTAGGTGATTGTTTGATACCATCATTAGAAATCTACCATCTTGATTTACAATCAACTTTTTTTTTTGATTAGTGATGTGTTTAGATACACCTCACACACAAATGATCAATGGACACTGAAACAATAATATGTTAACAGATAACATCAACATTAAATGAGATATGATATGAAAAACTTGGTTTGAAAAATATGAAGCAGATGAGGAATACTGATTTGTGCATTAGTATATGAAATGAGTGACAAGATGATTATGTTGAGGGAATGAGACAACAAGCAGATAATCAATCCCACTTCATATCACCAAAATCATTCAAAAGAAAAAAGTAAAAGAGAAGAAGGAAAGAGAAAAACCATCTTCCAAGGCAAGGTGAGAGTGGCATCGTAGAAGCCTGACCGATCAGCTGTCGTGCTAGATTGGCTTTCGAGACCTTCACAGAGACATCAATACTGATGCTGGTATACAGAGCTGCCAAAAGCTTTTTAACGTGCTATAAGTCTGTACAGATGATGTAAGTACGTAACGAACAAAAACCATGTGCTGGTGGCTTCACTGAGAAGAAGGAGCCTACATATCTTTCATAGTAGTTAGTATGATTTTTATTTTGTTCAGATGTTTCTCCTCAGTAAGTTCCTTCCTGGAACCAGCACCAAGGTCGGAACCCTTCAAAAGATGGTTCCGGAAGATCCCGCCTGGTGATGTTAGTATCATCAGTATCTTTGGCTGAAATTCCATCAACAGAAGTTTGAAAGTCAGACATCAACTGTTGAGATGTTTCCGTTGGAACCTCTGAACTACCAACATGGTGGTCATCGTTTCCATGCTCAACGCCTGCTGATGACAAGACTTGAGCTACTGCGTCATTTTGCTCCTTGGGACATGGGGGTTCTTTATTACAGTCCCCCTCTTGACGAGTGTGTGGAGCCCGCAAATTGCTAGACATTGTACCATTAATGGGACTCTCGGGCTCAAGTAAGCTGGTGGCTGTTTCGCTATCATCCTTCTCAAGGATTGAAGCTTGAGGCTGTAATGTTTCATTACCGCATGTAGCATCATCACTAGCAGGATCAATTTTACTGAAAGCAGGTCTAACCAGCTTTTTGCATCTAGAAGTTGAATTAGTGGAACTTTTGACCTCTTCTTTAGCACCCGTGGGATTACTATGAGAGGCTGAACCAGAAATCCCAACCAACTTTCTTTCACTACGACGTTTGAAATCCAAAGCTCGAGTCTCTTTAGGGATTTCATCCGAACCAAAACCCTGACTTTTTTCTTGAACCGGAACCGCCATATTTTGAACCGTGGGCCGGTTCCGGTTCCAAATTTTACGAACCGAAACAGTGCCGGAACCGTGAAAAACCGTGAAATCTAGCCGGAAATCGGCGGTTCGGAACTGTGAAAAATCGTAAAAAAACCGTCTGAAAACCGACGATTCCGAACCGGAACCGAAACCGTAACCGGAACCGTGAAACACCCTCGCGGTTCGGTTCCAGATCGACAATTTTTGAAACTGAAACCGCCGGTTTATGAACCGTGACATCTGCAATAGGTGGTGAAGATGGGAATAGAGAAGTGGGTCCCGTTTTCAGATCATGATATTCATGAACTTTTTATATTTTCAGTAAAATAAATACTCCACTAATATGTCCATAATTTTTTAAAACATACTTTATATATATAACTTTATTTTTATAAATAAATGATTAAAATATTGTTATTTAAAAAGATAATACAAATATCATTGTTATTATTTATAAAAAAGACAACATCGTTTAAATCACTAACGGTGAACTATACGTATGATTTCCCAGACAGTTTCATTAAAAATTCACTATCCAATAACTACAAACAAATTACTATATTTTCATAGTTTGTTCTAATGACTTTTAAAATTGAAAGACAGACTATAAATTGATTAAAAAAATTTCTTCCAGCTTTATGAGGTCTCTAACTTGCCTCCATTTTATTTTTAGGTGAAATGTGATATTTTAGAAATGGGAAAACACACACACATACATAAATTGTCTTCTTCTGCTACGGATAATTTAAGGTAACCGCACCGCACACATATTATCTCTTACACATGCATTATAAAACATATATCTATCCATATACGTATTATTCTTTTTTAATGTATACAGAATACTCATATATGCAATTTATTCCATTCAAATTCGAGCTGTGTCTTCATATTTTTGCGTATTCATGTAAGTTTTTTATTTAACGTAATGTTTTGTTGAAAATCAACAGTTTTGGACACAAATTTTATTATTATTTAATGTATATTATATGCGTTTGTGTGTTATCTGCCATTGATGAACAGTGCAAGTTCAGTTAGCTTCTTCGCTTCTTAGAAGTGCAAATTTCCATAATACATGTGTGGCCCGCTTACTATGTCTGGGTAGGCGGCACCCGTTAATTATTTTGAGTTTAATATCGTAACTTCTTATTCCGATTTTAGATAGAATGGTTGCTTTGTTGTTGTTTTTTTTCTTTTTATATTTTGATATGCTTCAGTACTATTAGCTCGCCATTTTTTGACTTGAGCGTTTTTCTCGGCATATTAAGGTTGTCCGTGAAATACTATTCAAACTACATTATCTATGAGCAAAGGCATTGTGAATGTGGATTCAACTTGAGGCCAAAATGTGCCAACACTGACCAATCTACCGAGAAGTGGAAAAAAGACAGCCTCTACATCAACAAAGGTGGAAAATTGAGACATTTCAACCATAAAAAGGTCTCAAGACAAAAAGGTCACAGCTAAAACTACATAGTTTGTGCTCTTTTTCATCTCTAACATGTTGCTGAGTCTTTGCACTGCGGGTGTAGGCGGCTCGTTGAGAGGGCAGGGATGGAAGTATGGCTCGGGATTTGTAGACGGGGTCTTCCCCGTCTTGAGCCCTATCGCGCTAGAGATACTCAACTTCGTGCAGAAGGAAGGGGATGTTAGCAGAATCTGGTATTCTTTGGACACTCTGCCTCCTACTAATACTACTTGGGATGACTTGATCAGTATCGCGGTTCGCCTTCGTTTGAACAAGAAATGGGACCCGATCATAGTGGTACGTGCTCTAGCACTCGTTGCACTCAGCGTTATGGTTTTTGTTTTGCCGTTTGTGTGGCGTTTGAGACCGGGAATGGGGAGTTTGGCATCGTTTTTCTCGTGTTATGGTGTTTTTTCGAGGTAGAACACGTTGATTTCTGTTGGGTTGCAAATCCATTCCGCATCAGCGAATAAGGGAAGTTAGAAGCAATATAATTGTTGTTCGATCCTAATTAGTTTGAGGAACCAAAACAATCTGTGCGACTTGTCCAAAGTGGACAATATCAAACTAATGACTAATGTCAGTTGATCCTATCAATTTCGGGTCATATTTGCAACTTTTTTTTATCAGTTGTGCGAATGGATGTCGCAACGGAGCACGTTCAAGCCCGATATTATCTGCTACAATCTGCTCATAGAGGCTTACGGTCAGAAGCTACACTTCAAGAAGGCCGAAACCATCTACTTGGACCTCGTTGAAGCACGTTGCATCCCTACACAGGACACATACGCGCTTCTTGTCAAGGCGTATTGCAAGTGCGGGAAGATGGAGCACGCTGAGGCCGTGTTTGCTGAGATGCGAAGGAACGGCTTTCCTCCCAGTATGTATATATCCAATGTTCGTGTTGATTCGAACCTGATACCTTTGGCTTTAGGCGCATTAACGAACTTGATTTTTTAGGCACAATTGTTTATAATGCATATATTGATGGGCTAATGAAAGCAAGAAAATCTCAGCATGCTCTTGCTGTATACCAAAAGATGAAGAGAGAAAATTGTGTACCAAATGTTGAGACTTACACCTTGCTGATCAACTTATATGGGAAGGTATAGTTTTATTTTTTTTATTAGTAATATAAAAATTTGGTGACAATTTTTTTTTGTAGGATAATAAATCTTATATGGCATTAGAGGTGTTTCAAGAGATGAGAGCTAACAAATGTAAGCCTAATATTTGCACATACACTGCTTTGGTGAATGCTTGTGCAAGAGATGGTTTGTGTGAGAAAGCAGAGGAGATTTTTGAGCAGATGCAAGAGGCAGGGCTTGAGCCTGATGTCTATGCTTACAATGCTCTCATGGAAGCCTACAGGTAAATTGTCGCGTCTGAGAGTCTGCTCGTCGTATAAGTACGTATCCAGTGGTGGACGCAGAAAAAATATTGGGAGGGGCTTTAGAGTTTTTTATAATTGTCTAGGCATCGGTTCGATAAGGGCTGATTTTATTTTTTTATTGTAGAGGGGGCTTAAGCCCCCTACCTTCTTGGCGTGTGCGTATCCCATCTAAGAGGTGGATGTCGACAGCCGTGCAGGTTTCCCTTATGGCGCAGCGGAAATCTTTTCACTCATGCAACAAATGGGGTGCGAGCCAGATAGGGCTTCGTATAACATAATGTTGGATGCGTATGGTCGAGCCGGTCTCCATAAGGGTACTCTTTTTAAATCCGTTATGTCGGTGTATTACTTCAACATTTTAAATAGGTTTGAGTATTCGGTTTTTGGTTTGATTTTTTTTGCCAAAATTGAGGTAAACTGATTTTTTTATTGATTTGTTTTTTATATTTTTTTTAATTAGGTGCACAAGCGGTCTTTGATGAGATGCATCGCCTCGGGATAGAGCCGACGATGAAATCACACATGCTGTTGATCTCGGCCTACTCGAGGGCGGGCGACTTCTCAAGGTGCGAGGAGATTGTGAGGCGGATGCAGGAGTCGGGGCTCAAGCCGGATACGTTCGTCCTGAACGCCATGATGAACTTGTACGGCCGGCTAGGGCATCTTGAGAAAATGGAGGAGGTGCTGGCCGCGATGGAGGGCGGGGGCGGGTGCAAGCCCGACATAAGCACGTACAACATCGCGATAAATGCATACGGGCGCGCGGGGTTCGTGGAGAGGATGGAAGAGGTGTTTGCGTCGATCGCGGCGAAGAATTTGACTGCGGATGCGGTGACGTGGACGTCTAGGATTGGAGCATACTCTAGGAAAAAACAATATATTAGGTGCATTGAGATATTTGAAGATATGATTGATAGTGGTTGTTATCCAGATAGTGGGACTGCTAGAGTGTTGCTCTCTGCTTGCTCTAGTGATGAGCAAGTTGAGCAAGTTACAAATGTGATTAGAACCATTCATAGGTATAGGGGGGAGCATACGGCCGGTTCGGTCGACTATCGAACCGAACCATCTGAAGTGATGGATCGAGTTATATGATATTTTTACATTGGTTATCACCTTTAATTTGATCGAACACTGAAACCGATTTTGGCCTAGTTTTGTTGGTTGAGATTGAGCTCATACGGTCGGAAATTGAAACTGGTTAGAACTCAATTCGATTTCTAGAATTGTAATTAAACTAATGTGTTGTTGACGAATGAAAAACCTTTCATCTAGATACCATTGTTATTTCGAAACAACTTATTATTGTGCAATTTGTTAGTACTTATTTTGAATCAATTTATTAGTGTGCAGTGCGCTTACGCTGAATTTTAATAATTTAAAAAATATTTTGTATTTTAATAGTATTATTTTATTTATTCATCCTATTCTTGGAAAATAGATGTTAGTATATTGGCAGAGGTTAAACAATCTTGTATTTTATGTTACGTTATTATATCTATATTACACTAACGAAATACAATAAGAAAAATAAATTTAATATGTTTCTGTGAATGAGTAAACTATGAGTACTATTTAGGACATAATTGGATAGCACTCAATACTCACTAATTGACCAACCTTTTTTATTTGGTTTGATGACACATCAAGCACCAACATATCATTATTAGTGTTCCTTATTTATTTTTGTTAGAACGGTAATTTATTTAATTATTGACGATTACTTACTACAATGAGAAAACATGCATTTTTTTCCAAAATAATAATTACATCTGTCCAAATGTAGTTATATTTTTCTAATTTTACATATTTATTTATTAGAAAATTTATCACATTAATAAAGTGAGTTTCATGAAGTAGTAATTTTACTATTAATATTTTAATTAATTATTAATTGTACATAAACAACTCGACTTACCCTCGCCACTTTAAGAGAGCCGTTTTCCTAAAAATCATGCTCCCTCCGTCCTCGATTAAGAGTCACTCTTTTCCATTTCGGTCCGTCCCGATTAAGAGTCACTCTTTCTACTTACTATATTTGGACATAAAAAATACCCTAAAAATTAAAGAGGTCCCACATTCCACTACCTAACTCCATTTATTACACCTAGGGCTGGGGAAAAATACTGAAATGTCGAAATACCGGTCTTATCGTACCAAAAAAATACCGAAAATACCGAATTTTCGGTATACCGTGATTTTCGGTACGGTATGATACCTTACTGAAATATTTCGATTAGGTAAAGGTATGAATTTTTATATACCGCGGCATACCGAAATTCGGTATATATCGTAATTTAATGTATATACCGTAAAATATGAATATAATAATATATAAAGTATTTTATATATTATTAGTATTTAATACCATGTATATTATTTAAATTACTATAAAATATAAATAGTATTCTAAAAACTCAAATATTCAATTTTCATTGATATTCAAAGTAAGGTATACCGCAAAAGTAGGGTATACCGAACTTTGGTACGGCATATCGAAAATGAGGTACGGTATTGGTATGAAAATTCTCCATACTGAAAATAAGGTATACCGAAGTTCGATATACCGAAAATTTTGGTAAGATAAATGTATGATTTTTTCGTATACCGAATTTACGGTATGGTGGTTTCGGTAAGGTATACCACCTACCCACCTCTAATTACACCACACATTCAAACACTTCCTTAAAACTCGTGCACGGTCAAAGAGTAACTCTTAATTGGGGACGGAGGGAGTAATTTAAACGAAATATTCAACATACACACACTCAGAACTGCGAAGCGGTGGATTCAGGTGTTTGTGTTTGAAAATGGCGACTAGTTTGTGGGCAACCAGAGCTGCTTCTTACCTACGGATCAATGTTCCTTTCAGAGGCTTTGCTACCGGTGAGTGTGTCTGTGTTTAATGTGCATCGATGTATATTTTGATTTTTCCTTTTTCACCATTTTAACGTCGCGCGTTTTCTGTATTTGATGGAAACACTGTGATCTGTTGTGCTATGAAGGATCTGATGTTCCAATATTTTATCTGGCGTTATGTTGCTATGAGATCGCTGCTGCTTTTATTGATTGATGTTTATTTGTGTTGCGAAATGTTATGCTATCTGGAATTTCCTCCGATTTCGAAACGATCTGCGTTTATCTCTTTGTGTTCTAAATCATTTGATATGATTGTTTGATATTTGTGATATATTTTGAGGTGGTAGGGCTAATTAGAGTTGCAGTGTGGCTCAATCGAAATGTGGATTAATGTTTATGAATTTTTTTCTTAATCGTCAAGCGCAGCTATCACCCACCTTAGAAATTTCATTGCAAATTACGGTGAATTATTCAGTTTTTTAGTGTTGGTGTGACATTATATGGAATACAGTATATAATTTGATATGCTTTGTTTGATATCTCTAAATTAATTGGAGGTGGTAGGGATAATTAGATTTATTGGAATGTGGAGAAATGTAGTACAGATTTCATTGCAATCTATGGTGATTTTTTAGCTGTTTAGTGATTAGTGTGACATTCCATGGCGTGTATATTCGATATGTGAAATTGTGAATTGTGTAAATGCTTTTTCTTTCAATTAATGCAGTGCTCAAGGATCTAAAGTATGCCGACTCTCATGAATGGGTGAGAGTGGAAGGTAAGTCGGTTACCGTAGGTATTACTGATCATGCTCAAGACCACCTGGGTGAAGTTGTATACGTCGAACTACCAGAGGAGGGGAGTAAGGTAGAGCGAGGTGCAAGTTTCGGTGCTGTTGAAAGTGTCAAAGCTACCAGCGATGTGAACTCGCCTGTTTCAGGGAAAGTGGTCGAAGTTAACACAAAGCTCATTGATTCTCCTGGTTTGGTGAGCCTTTCTGAGACTGACTTAGCTTGATTTTCACATTGCTAGGTTAACATGATTGCTATTATTCATAGATTGCTCCCACTCCCCCAATTATCCTGGAAGTATTGTTCTTTTGTTTCTGCGGTATCTAGTTAGGTTCCATCAAACGCGATTTTTCTAGATGTGGTGAGGTTTTGTGGTTACAACTTTTCCCTATATGATTCTATCCTATTATTACAGAAAATGAGATCTGAAAAGAGAAGTAACTCATATAGCTAGCAAGAAAAGAATGTGAGACCCTGAAGTTGAATTTGCAATTTGATTCCTCTCAATCAGAACTAGCCTTGTATGTAAATGGGCTATTTATTTAGAACTTTGGAGTAGCTCCAAGCAAGTGGAAATTCATCTTTTTTACTTTCCATCTGTGACAAAGAGGACCAACAATAATTTGTCTACCTGTATATTTCCATGAAGATAACCAACAATAATTGCAATTTCATGGTTAAATCCAAGTGTATTGTGCTAATGCATAGCATGTAGAAACCACTGGTAAATATCACACTAATCTTCATTCCATAAAATGAAAAAAGAAATGACATGACAATTATATGTATATTGACAGCCATGTATTGTGTCCTTTTTTCTGTTGTTGTTGCTGCTGCATCATCCACATATTTCTTTCTTCGGAAGTAACATGGTAGTTTATATTTCCGTTGCATGTTGAGAGCTGCATATATGCATAATTCTTTGCATCATTCATCAAGAATGCCACATTTTGTGTTTAGATGTGCTCCACACATTATTTGCCTACACCAACTATCGCACTTACGTAAGCATCTTGGCCTCTTACCTTCGTGCAGGTAAATACGAGCCCTTACGAAGATGGATGGATCATAAAGGTAGAGCTGGAGGATGACAGCGACCTCCCCTGTTTAATGGACCCCGACCGCTACACCAAGTTCTGTGAAGAAGAAGATGCTAGCCACTGAGAAATTTCATTACCACAATAATAACTTTCTTTCAAGGGATTTTGGATTTTGCAGTTTAAATTTTATTCTCTCTCAGTTTCCTTGTTTGATATTGTTTTCGAACATTAAGATGATAGTGATAAATGGCTGCAATTATTCTCCTTTTGTTGTGTTGTGTTGCATTTATATTTGGATATAATTAAAGACTATTTGATGGATTGAAAAAAAGCTATCTATTTCCTTCTATGGAAAAAATGATTTCCGATTTCTGTCATTGTGTGTTTATTGACGATAGAGTGGTCAAAATTTAAGAACTTATGTGAATCTATCAAAATTTTGTTTACTAATCAAAAGGAGAAATAAAAATGGAAATACAACTTAATTGTAGTACTAGATAGACTGTATATCTTATCCAAAAATGGTTATTTCTTTTTTACATAATAAATGTAGGAGTACTATTTTATAATATACTCTGTTAGTTTTTTTCATTTTTCTTGAATAGTTTAATAGTACTCGTATTCATGAATGATTTTTTAAACACAAACAAGCAATTTAATTGGTATAATTCCTTAAGAGCATCCACAATGGCGCCTAGCGCACCGCCTAGCCGAACGCCGGCGCTAGGCGGTCGCTGGGCGAACCATTGGAGTAGCCGAAAACCGCCGAGCGGTTTTCCGGAAATCAATTTCGCCTAGCGCTAGGCGGTCAAAATCCGCTGGGCTATGCGCTGGGCGATCCGCTCGGCTCCATTGCAGCTCCCGGATCGCCCAGCGGATTTTTTATTTTTTATTTTTAATTTTCGAAACACTATATATACGCGATTTGCACTTCATTTTCATTCGCACCACTTGTATTAACGAGTACTCTCTCTATCTTAATTTCTGTACAAGATCAACACCGAGAAATGGATCTGAACAACGAGCCTAGTTCAGGGACGAGCGGTTCTCAAACTCCCCCAATCCCCGTTGGAGGCGGATGAAATCAGATGCTCGGGTACTACAACATGTACCCGTGGCAGCAGATGCTACCCGGGATGCCGACCGGAGGGAGTCCGCCGGGGGGGGGGGTTCCCGGCGATGCGGGGTTGGGCACCCAATATGTAGATGATACCCGGGGGAGGTTCGGCGACGCAGGGGACGCCGGGGGGCTTACCGGCGACGCAGGTGACGCGGGGGACGTCTATCGCCCCAGTTTTGATTTTTTGACTGCTTCGTCGCACACATCGACCCCAACGGATGCGCAGTTCACGCCGAGCGGTTTTGATGATTTTGCGTTGTCGGATTTGGGGTTTGATAGTCTCGGAGTTCCGAAAACTCCCGTTCAAACGGGGGGAGCAGTGCAGGGTAGTGGCGCCCCAAAGAAGAAGGGCAGGGGAAAGAAGGCCGGGGAGTCGTCGCAGCCGGGTAGGGATGACCCCACGGTACGGAGAAGGTGGACGAACGAGGAGAACGTTGCGCTGTCAAAGGCGTGGGTGAGTGTTTGCGACGATCCTCTTGTTTCTAATAACCAGAGGATCGTCAACGTGTGGGGCAAGGTAGCAGCGGCCTACCAGCTATTTTGCCCGGAAGGGAGGCCACACAACGGGGAGGATTGCCGGAAGGCGTGGAACCGAATCAGGGCTGCCGTCTCCCGATTTTCGGGTTTGTACGCCAACGCCCTCCGCATGCAGAGTAGTGGCCTAACGGAGGACGACTGCAGGAGGATAGCGGAGAAAGCCTTCCCCCAGCCCGGGTTGTATAAGGACTTCACCTACTGGAACTGCTATCTTGTGCTGAACGACTCCGAGAAATTCCGAGTAGGTGTCGACGCTGGCTGGCCGAAGAAGCAACGATTGAACTATACCAGGGATTTCAGCGGCAGCAGCGGTGGTTCCCACGACCTCCCCGAGACGGACCAGGTGCTCCCCAACCCTCGTTCGTTCGGCCGCCGACCTCGCCCCGCTGGGCAAAAGCGGGCGCAACGGGAGGCGAGGGGGGTCGCCGGGGGTTCCCAGGAGGTCCAGTCGGCATCCCCCTTTGACCGCCAGTCTACAGAGGATCTCAAGTACTTCGCGCGTCAACAAACGCGCCAGATGATGGTGAAGACGTTAGCCGAATGGTGAACGGCGACGGACCCCAGGAGATGAGATTTCTCTTCACATTGCTCGAGAGCATGAATGACGATCTGCGTGGAGGCGGCAGCGGCGGTGGCAGCGGAGGCGGTGGCGACAGTGGCGACGGAGGCGGCGGTGGCGGTGGCGACGGCGACGACGGAGGCGAGGGAGCCGGCGAGTGATTTTTTTTAAGTAATGTACTTTTTGCGATTTTGAATGTAATTTTTTTTATTAATGTACTTTTTAAAAATTTTTGTAATTTTTTTTAATTTATTGTACTTTTTTAAAAATTAAAATAGTATTATTAATGTTTCCCGTATATGTCTCGTAAATTAAATTCCGTATATTGTGTTATTAGTGATGTGGCTATTGATGTGGCTGCGCTATTTATGATGTGGCTAGGTGATGAGTCGGCGAATTTTTGGTGATGATGAATGCTCGTAAAAATAAATTACGACACAGAGAATTTTACGTGGTTCGATTTACTGAGGTAAATCTACGTCCACGGGGAGAAATGGAGGCAGGTTTGTATTGCTTGATCTGCCAATTACAGCTTACAACACAGACTTGCTATATGATTATTTCTCTAGAGAGATTCTAACCACTTTCTACCAGGTCTAAGTTCTATTTATACATTGAACTAAGATCGTGGCTTACATCATCACTCTAGGTCGTGGAGGTCGTGTAGGTCATGGCCTAAGATCGTGGCCTGAGTTGACGCCACGTGGTAGTGGGTGTGTTGGAAGTTGTGGAAATCCTGCATGGGTCCACTAACTCCTTGTTCGGTCGAAAACTGAGACCGAACTGCTTTGGTTGCCGATCTGAGAGTAGAGCTTGATGCCGACCTAAGAGCAGAGCTTGATTGGTTGGCTTTTGCCGAGCTGTAGGCTGAGGGCGAACTCTTACTGAGACCGAACTGCTTTGGTTGCCGATCTGAGAGCTTGGTGCCGACTTGAGAGCAGAGCTTGATTGGTTGGCTTTTACCGAGCTGTAGGCTGAGGCCGAACTCTTTGGTAATGCCGGACTCATACTCTTCCTTGGGCTTTGGGCTGAGGGGCCGTCACTGCTGTTGGGCTTGTTTAGTCCGTACCCCATCACTACCCCCCCCGAAAGACGAAGTGAATCACTTCGGCGAAGCGAGTCACTTCGGCATTCTGGATAAAGGTACGGGGGAGGCTGACGTCAGGGGACGTGCCTTGCATGTGACTGCATTAAATGCGACAGTAAAATTCGGCCGTTGAATCCTGAAAAGGTGGGATTCGAAACGGTGCGACGATTTTGAAATCTTCGCCGAATCTGATAAATATGCTCTTTCTTCCTCATTTGAACACCTTTGCTGTTGCGTCTTCTATACTCTCTCTTTCTCGAGAAATTTTCTTCCGCTTTCAAGAGCTTCTTCAGACTTTCTTCACTTTCAAAAAGTAAGAAAAATGTCTTCTTCTTCTTCTTCGGTGTCGGGTAGCGGTAGGAAAGGGGATAAGGGGTCTTCTAGCCGGAAAGAATCCGGGGAGAAGACCGTAGAGTATTTTCACAGTATCTTGAGTAAGGATACTGTGATATCCCTTCACGAGAAATATTTTTTACCTGGGGGGAAGGCGGTGGTTCCCGACGATGATCATAGGGCTAACGACCCGCCGGAGGGTTATGCCACCGTTTACGAAGCCTGCTTAGAATGCGGGCTTCGTTTTCCTCTTCCCCCACCTTTTGTAGAGCTTCTTGATTTTTTTCAACTCCCTTTAGGTCAGGTGACTCCGAACTCTTGGAGGCACTTGTCGGCCTTCGCTGCCGAACTGCGTAGGCTAGATAAGGATCTGTCTCTGAGGGCAATCCTTAATTTTTTCCAGTTTAAAAGGAAGGGATCTTGGTTTTACTTGATCCCCTTACAGCCTTTTAGGGCCTTCTGCAAAACCAAGTGGCCGAAATGGCAAAACCGTTTCTTTTTTTATAATAGGACTTCGGCTCCGGGCTTTCCTTGGAGAAGGCCGAAGTCCGTGATTCCCCATCCTCGGTTAGAACCGTTGGCCGAGCTCGAGGGCGAGCTCAATAAGATTCCTATGATTAGGAAACAGTATTCGGAAACTGAGCTCGTCAAGGGCGACCTCGTGTTCAATATCTCGTCTTCGGACGAAGAGGCCGAGGGTGAGGATTTCTCTTTATCTTTATGCTCTACTGCTTTAACGAAGAAAACTAACCTTGTTTTCTTGCTTTTTGGCAGTGTTCATGCTGAATAAGGCTATCCGAAAGTCCTCCGAGCTTGAGGAGCCGGAGAAAGAGAAGGCTACCAGCTCGGCGCCTGATGCCGAGAAGAATCCGAAGAGGCAAAAGACCTCTTCGGGTCCAAAGAAGCCGGAGTCGACTTCGGCAAGTAGGAAGGGGAGGACCCAGAAGCCCCCGAGAGCGCCAGAGAAAGACGTGGTCTTGGCGCCTCCTTCGGAGCATATCTGTGAGCCATTTTTATGGCCCACGGACTTCGCCGAGGTGAATTGTCTTCTTGATTCTTTGGCCTGGCTTCTGTCCTGTATTTTCGGTGCCCTCTGTTGACTTTTTTCCTTATCCATTTTCAGAGGAACGATATGCTCTCCAAGCTCGTCGCCGTCGAACTCTCCAAAGCGTCCAATGACTATGCCGAGATGCAGAGGAAGTTGGCGGCTGCTTGTCATCGGGCCGAACAGGCTGAGGCTAAATTTGAGAAGGCCAGAGCTGCTAGGATTTCGGCCCAGGATGAAGCTCAGTTTGCCAAAAACCAGCTCGTCATCCAGCGAGAGCAGGCGAAGCGGAGCGATGCTGCTGCCGTGGTTGCCCAAGGGGAGGCTCTCCGTGTTTACACGGAGAAACTCTTTTTGAGCAGCCAGTTCTCGGCCTTTGTCGGTAGCCTGGTAAGGCTAATTGCCGATAAGGGCGAGCAGGGGGCCGATGTCGTGCTGCCTCTGTACAGCCGAGAGATAGCAGCTCGGCTTCAGAATCTGCCGCTCCTTGAGGAGCTCGCTTCATCCTCGGTCCTGCTTTCTGCAGACCGAGTCCGGAGTTGTCGAGCTGATCGGGACGAGAACCTGGAGGCTATCTTTGCCTCCGTGGGACCCGTTTCACCCGCTTCGACTTACAACGGAGAGGGTGAGGCCGAGCCGCTGGAGCGGGAGGCCGAAGTCGAGCGAGCCGGGCATCCGGAGAAGGAAGCCGATCAGGAGACGCAGCAGATCGGCTACGGTGGCGCCGAGCAGGCTGAGGAGAGCAAGGAGGCAGAGGCTGAAGCTGAAGCAGATGAGAAGGAAGCTGAACCTCACCGAGAAGGTGGAGACGAAGCTAGCGAAGTATGATTTCGTCTCCCTTCTCTTAGTTTAGTTTCTTCCTTTATGTAAAATGGCCTTGAAGCCCTCCTTGTATAGAAAAATTTTTTTCTTATGAATGAAAAAATTCTTCTTTCTGCTCTTGTGTCTTCGTATAGCCTTTCGTACTCTCTTACTCCTGTTGTGGTTTACTACCTGCTCGGTAAGCTGAAATGCCGAACTGACGTAGCTGCTTTGTATTCTTAACTCTCCAGGAGCTGGAGGTACTTCACTGGAAGCGGCTGTACTCTTCGGCTTTAGACGAAGCTGAGAAAAGAGCTATAGCCGATCAGACGAAGAATGACGAGCTTCTGGCTCGTTTGGTGAAGCTGGATGCCGATAATAAGGACTTAGAGTCCGATAAGAATGATCTGGAGGCCGAGCTGAATACGACCATTGCTGAGAGGACTGCGTACGAGGATTACATCCGTGTGCGCGGGGGAATGACCATATCAGATGTTCAGAGTCGAGTTGACGAACTGTGGGAGGAATATAATGTACTCCGGAGGAACAATGCGCTGGAGAGCTCGGCTTGCCAACAAGTCGTGACATCATTGCGGCGCTGGGCTTCTCGGTACAACATTGTTCTTTCTCGGCGCCCCTCCATAGAAAGATTCCTTCGGCATATCGTGCCAACAGATGCTCGCACTCCAGATCAAACCTTTGATTCACTTGCTCAAAACCGTACTCCAAGTCAGCAACGAACTCTGGAACAGCCGGAAACGTCAAGACGAGAACAGGCTGAAGTTCGTAGAGGAGCTGTGATTATGAGTGAGCAAGATCAACAACTGCTTCGTGAAGAGACTCTTCGCCGCCGAGGTGCTAGGGCTTCCCGGGCTCAGAGAAGAGGTGGCAGGTCGATTAGAGCATCTCGTCGACCTGCTTATTCTGCAGCTGCCTGGAACGCCCGAACTCAGCTTCACGAGGATTTTGTGAATAGATGGCTCAACTTTAGCAACCCTGGACAGTAGAATAGTCCTTTGTAATAGCGTAACGCCATCTTGTAGGGTAGCGGAGTTGTGTGCCGAACAAGATTTGAAAATGAAATTTTGTTTTTGTTTTCGCTTCTAACACTGTGTATTTACAGCTTAGCGAAAAAATTTCATCGTACTTGTCCTCGGTCTTATGAAGTAAACTTCTTTGACCGGACTTGTCTTTGGTCTGATGAAATAAACATCTTTGACCGGACTCGTCTTTGGTCTGATGAAATAAACATCTTTGACCGGACTCGTCTTTGGTCTGATGAAATAAACATCTTTGACCGGACTCGTCTTTGGTCTGATGAAATAAACATCTTTGACCGGACTCGTCTTTGGTCTGATGAAATAACATCTTTGACCGGACTCGTCTTTGGTCTGATGAAATAAACATCTTTGACCGGACTCGTCTTTGGTCTGATGAAATAAACATCTTTGACCGGACTCGTCTTTGGTCTGATGAAATAAACATCTTTGACCGGACTCGTCTTTGGTCTGATGAAATAAACATCTTTGACCGGACTCGTCTTTGGTCTGATGAAATAAACATCTTTGACCGGACTCGTCTTTGGTCTGATGAAATAAACATCTTTGACCGGACTCGTCTTTGGTCTGATGAAATAAACATCTTTGACCGGACTCGTCTTTGGTCTGATGAAATAAACATCTTTGACCGGACTCGTCTTTGGTCTGATGAAATAAACATCTTTGACCGGACTCGTCTTTGGTCTGATGAAATAAACATCTTTGACCGGACTCGTCTTTGTGTTCTAAT
This sequence comes from Salvia splendens, assembly GCF_004379255.2. Classification (NCBI taxonomy): domain Eukaryota; kingdom Viridiplantae; phylum Streptophyta; class Magnoliopsida; order Lamiales; family Lamiaceae; genus Salvia; species Salvia splendens. The sequence goes on from NC_056049.1 coordinate 2,082,695, forward strand.
TTGGCGATTTTCGTCGCCGGGATCGAACTTTCCCTTGTCCTAATTCGGCGAGTTTTATCGCGTGGATCGGACTTTCCCAGTTAACCGAAGTGGTCTTATGCAGTAAACCTCTTTGACTAGACATGGTCGTCCTCGGTCTTATGAGGTAAACTGCTTTGACCGAACTTGGTCGTCCTAATTCGGCGAGTTTTATCGCGTGGATTGGACTTTCCCTTGTCCTAATTCAGGCAAGTTTTATCGCGAGAATCGGACTTTTGTTGCAGTTCGTTTCAGACGAAGTGCTTGATTCTTAAGCAGAATTGTGGTCTTGTATCCTCTTTAGAAGCTTTGACACACAATCGTGGGCTTGTTGCAGCTCGTTTCAGACGAACTGCTTGTTTAAGCTGAATTGTGGTCTTGTATCCTCTTTAGAAGCTTTGACACACAATCGTGGGCTTGTTGCAGCTCGTTTCAGACGAACTGCTTGTTTAAGCTGAATTGTGGTCTTGTATCCTCTTTAGAAGCTTTGACGCACAATCGTTGGCTTGTATGTTCTAAAAAGGGGATCAGCCTTTGAAGAACGAGATACCTCAGTTTTATTTGTAAGAGACGACACTCACATAGACAGACACAACGCACGTAGAGACAAGAACAAGTAAAAAACAAAGAAAACACATAAGACTGACTGACCGGACTGTCTCTTACAAATGGAACTTCTTGAGGTTGGAAACGTACCATGTTCGGGGTACTTGTGCTCCTGACGCGTGAGTCAATTTTTAAGACCCTTTGCCGAGGACTTCTGACACCCGATATGGACCTTCCTATGTGGGCTCGAGTTCGCCCAGCTTTTCTGCTCGGCTTACTTCGTTGTTTCTCAAGACGAGATCTCCCACTTGAAATTGCAGCTTCTTCACCCTTTGGTTGTAATACCGGGCTACTTGCTCCTTGTACTTGGCTGCTTTTAGGCAGGCCAATTCTCTTCTTTCTTCGGCAAGATCTAGTTCGGCTCTCAGTCCATCACCATTCATTTCTGAGGAGAAATTGAGTTCGGGGACTGGATATGCCGATCTCAACCGAATCATGGCTTCAGTGCCGTACACCATCGAGTTCGGCTCCGGTGTGACTTCGGTCATTTCGCCGGCCTCTGATTCCGGCTGCGGTGATTGCTATGCTTGATGGTGCCGAACTGATTGCTCGGCACTTTTAAGCGCAATCTGCGAACACACTTGCTCTTTTTCGATCACCTCGGATGACCGCTATCTCTCCTTTAGTGGAGAAGGTGTTCGGCGAGGATGCCTCTGATCGCTATGACCGGGCTTCTTTTTGTCTTCTCTAGATGAGCTGTCTAAAGACCGTTTTCGACGGTCTGCCTCATCGGCACGAGAAAACTTGTCCGCAATGTCCCACATCTCTTGAGCTGTTTGCGGACCGCACTCCACGAGCTTTCTGTAGAGAGCTCCGGGCAGGATTCCATTTTGGAATGCCGAAAAGACAAGTAGATCATTGAGATTATCTACTTGTAGGCATTCCTTGTGGAATCTCGTCATAAAATCGCTGATCTTTTCGTCGCGACCTTGACGTATAGAAAGCAGCTGAGCCGAAGTGATCCGGGCTCCCGCTTTCTGAAAGAACCTCCTGTGGAAAGCATCCATTAGATCTCGGTAGGATCTAATGCTGCCTTGGGGGAGGCTATCGAACCACCTTCTTGCGTTCCCGATAAGCAGCTCGGGAAACAGCTTGCACATGTGGACCTCGTTGAGACCCTGGTTCGCCATGTTATATTGATAGCGTCCCAAGAAATCATGAGGATCCACGAGTCCGTCATAGGTCATCGACGGAGTTCGGTAGTTCTGTGGTAGGGAAGTTCGGGTAATATCGTCCGAGAACGGAGTCCTCAATGCTCCGTACATGGCGAACCCGACATTTCTTCGGTATGGAGGAGATGGAGTTCTCCTGTGATTCCGGTACCGAGGATTCTTTCTTCTGGAAGACATGATACTACTGCGGTAGTGACTGTCTCGTATGGAGGGAGAGAGAGAATCCGCCGTTTTCGCCTCCGGCTGCTTTTGGCTTCTCTGCAGGAAGGTTAAGAATTCCTCCTGCTTTTCAGCCAAAAACAGCTTGACAGCCCCGTTCAAATCGGGCTGCTGGGAAGACTCGGTGTGACGGCTTTTGGAGCGGCTTGTTCCTCCGCCATGAGAACTGGTGGTGGATTTATCCCTAGGCTGTTTTCCAGACCTATGGGATGGATTGGCTTCCTCCTGGTTCTCACGGGCAGGAATACGGGTACTCTGCGATCTGGTATGCATTTTTTGGGTTGAAAAAATGGTCAAAAATTCGCTTTATCACAAATTTGGTTCTCTGTTTCCCACAGACGGCGCCAGTGATGAGTCGGCGAATTTTTGGTGATGATGAATGCTCGTAAAAATAAATTACGACACAGAGAATTTTACGTGGTTCGATTTACTGAGGTAAATCTACGTCCACGGGGAGAAATGGAGGCAGGTTTGTATTGCTTGATCTGCCAATTACAGCTTACAACACAGACTTGCTATATGATTATTTCTCTAGAGAGATTCTAACCACTTTCTACCAGGTCTAAGTTCTATTTATACATTGAACTAAGATCGTGGCTTACATCATCACTCTAGGTCGTGGAGGTCGTGTAGGTCATGGCCTAAGATCGTGGCCTGAGTTGACGCCACGTGGTAGTGGGTGTGTTGGAAGTTGTGGAAATCCTGCATGGGTCCACTAACTCCTTGTTCGGTCGAAAACTGAGACCGAACTGCTTTGGTTGCCGATCTGAGAGTAGAGCTTGATGCCGACCTAAGAGCAGAGCTTGATTGGTTGGCTTTTGCCGAGCTGTAGGCTGAGGGCGAACTCTTACTGAGACCGAACTGCTTTGGTTGCCGATCTGAGAGCTTGGTGCCGACTTGAGAGCAGAGCTTGATTGGTTGGCTTTTACCGAGCTGTAGGCTGAGGCCGAACTCTTTGGTAATGCCGGACTCATACTCTTCCTTGGGCTTTGGGCTGATGGGCCGTCACTGCTGTTGGGCTTGTTTAGTCCGTACCCCATCACTAGGCTATGGCTGAGCTATTTCTGATGTGGCAGGAGGATTTTTAGTATTGATGATGTGGCAGGAGGAGTTTGTGGCTAGGCTATGGCTGAGCTATTGCTGGGCTATAACCACTGTGGATGCTCTAAGTGCTATTGATGATGAAATTCTGATCGATTAGCCACGTTGGTGATGACGTGTTCATCGCTAACATGGCATTCTAGATACCTTGGGCTGGGGTTTGTTATGTGGCACTGTAGGAATGCAAATTTTGTTTTCATTAGATTATTACCAAACTGCAATATGACAACAAGAAAGTGATTCTTCCTCACTTTCTAAAAAATTTAAAAATAGCAAATGTTAACTAACCAAATATACAAATTATTATGATGATGAAAATGTGGAAGTATCTGGGACAGGTAGAACTCATCCCATCTACATAACTACTTGTATACTTTTTGCTACTGAATTCTTTTTCCTTGCTAAATAATGTCTCACCTTTTTCTGCCATTTCTTACATATATTGATACATATGATCTACTAAATCAAGATTCCAATTGATTGCTTTTTTTTGCCTGTAGTAGAAAGTTAGCAATCTTCATGTATAAAACATCCATTTTGAAGTTATGATTATAGTTAGCAATCTTCATCAATTAGTCATTATTTCGTGTTAATTTCCATTTCATCCTGTATAAAGCTGTGCACATTTTTAATTTTTTTTCTGCCTATGTGATTAAGCCTAGTATGCTAGCTAATTTTGCTGTGTGTGACAGTAAATATATTATGATTCAGGCTTGATGTGAAAGTTAAGTATGTTGTCCACTTTCTCATTTAAAAATTTGATAGTGTTATTGATATCATTCTTACGTCATTGTTTTTGTATTCATCCAAATATTTGTCGAAGAGTGACGTAATGTGTGGTAAATAAAATGTGATTTGACTATTCTCGAACATCATGATTAGTGCTATTATTAAACATTAATTCCGTGCTGATTAGATGTAATCATCTTACCATATGATAGTGAGAGCTACCTTTGCTACTGTGATTATATCTTTATTACTGTTTATTTATGTCTTATAAGTTCATCTTTGTTCATTCTTGTAGAAAAATTTCCCAAAAACCGACTATACGTTAAAAAATAAGACATATAGGAAATTAGATTTTCATGGCTATGTGACAATTGAGAAAATTGTTAAAATCTAAAGTTGTGGGATTGATAAAAAATTGACAAAATTTGATAATTTTATCCCAATTTATTAATTAAAATTTTATTACACCCAAGTTAATAGTTCAATAGTACTTCCTCCGTCCCGGGCTACTCGCTCCTTTCCTTTTCGGCACGGAGATTAAGGAATGAGTGTATAGGAAAGTAAAAAATGACGGCTGTAGGTGAAATTTTTTACTAAAAATGGAAAGAGTGCAAGTAACTTGGGACGCCCAAAAAGGAAATAAGTGCGAGTAGTGCGGGACGGAGGGAGTATGTGATTTGGGTTGAATAGTAAAAATAGATTAATCTTTTAAACATTTATAAAAAATAACATAATCGTTAATTGCAAATATGGTCAGAGTCCACATGTTGAGGCTGGAACTATGATTTGTAAAAGTATCAGACTGAGGTCGAAAAAATATTTTTGGTATCACGTCAACATTGTTTTGATATTTAAATAAAGCATATATTGCGAATTAAATTACAAAAATAAATTACTCGTGTTCAGAATTCTAAATTACTAGTATGTAAGTAGAAAATATATTCCACACTTAAATAACGAAATAAACTAGAATATGCACATCATGTTTAGTCTTTACACGTTTCTGACCAAAAGATTTCATGTCATCTGTTGGGGTCGTGTTGCCGCCGATCTCACACGCACACGATCGAAAAATAAAACACACAAAGGTGTAACGTGGTTCGGTGATGAATCACCTACGTCCACGGAGAAGATGACCGGAATTTTATTGATGGAACTCTCAATACAAGAACTTCACACACACAATCTATCACTCTAAGCAAACGCTAGCTAGTGCAAGAATTCTCTTCCAATTGTGTGCGTAATCTGTGTTCTGCGTCTCTCTCTCTCTCTGATTACAATCGAGCTGTAAGTATATATGGGAGTCAAGAAGAAAAACAAACTAACTAATTTGTTTCTAAAAACAGTTACAACCGCTAAACACCAACGGCTAGTTTCAGCTCGGCAGCTCAAACCGAGCTCCCTGCTAGTTCCAGTTCGGCAGCTCAAACCGAGCTCAAGACCGCACTCCCTTCTCGGCGCTCAAACCGAGCTCAAGACCGCACTCCCTTCTCGGCTCAAAACCGAACTCCCTTCTCGGCTAGTTCTAGCTCAAAGCCGAGCTTCCTTCTTGATCCCTGCCCCGAGCTTCAACGGCTCTGTCACTTGACTGAATCAGTGAACTGCAAGGACACACCTTCACAAATCTCCACCTTGTCCTTGCAAGTCTCCATCAACATCTAAATTCCCTTCTCAAAACCTGTTTCATACCTCAGCACTCCACAACCTCAACCAACTTCAAACAATGCTTGAACTTTGAAGCCGGTAGAGATTTTGTCAACATATCTGATGCATTTTCTTCAGTAGGAACCTTTACCACATCAATCCTTCCATCCTGAATTTCATCTCTAATGAAGTTCCTCCTCACATCAATGTGCTTGGACCTCTCATGGAACATTTGATGTTTTGCTAAACATATAGCCGAGTTGCTGTCACAGTTAATCTTCACTGCTCCCAGCTTCATTCCTAAATCTTCCAAGATTCCTTGCAACCATTTCCCTTCCTTTGCAGCCTCAGTCAGAGAAATATACTCAGCTTCGGTTGTGGACAGTGCAACCACAGACTGCAAATTTGATTTCCAGCTAATTGCTGTGCCATATAGTGTGAAGATGTAACCACTCTGAGACTTTCTGTTGTCTAAGTTAGCCGCATAATCCGAGTCACAGAATCCTTCTAGGACTTCCCTCTCCTCAGACCAAACTCCACCACCAAACTTCAAGCCAACCATGACAGACCCTTTCAGGTATTTCAGAATCCACTTTAGTGCTGCCCAGTGATCCCTACCTGGATCAGCCATATATCTGCTTGCAACGCTTATGGCATGAGCCACATCCGGCCTTGTACATATCATCAAGTACATCACACTTCCCACTATATTTGCATAGGGTATCCTGCTCATCTCTTCTCTATCTTCAGCTGTCTTTGGCATCTGTTCTTTACTGAGTTTGAAGCAGCTAGCCAATGGAGTGGATACTGACTTTTCACTCTTTACCTGGTATTTTTCTACCACCTTTCTGATATAATCAGCCTGAACCAATTTCAGTTCTTTCTTTTTTCTGTTCCTGACAATATCCATACCCAAGATTCTCTTGGCTTCCCCAAGATCTTTCATATCAAATCTCTGCTTCAACTCATCCTTCACAGACAGCAGCTCACTCTTGCTTGATCCTGCCAGCAGAATATCATCCACATACAGCAGTAGATAGGCCAGTATTAGATTTCCACTTCTCTTGACATACACGCAGCTATCAAAACTGGATCTCTCAAATGCCATCAATTCCATCTGCTCATGAAACTTCTTGTTCCACTGCCGGCTGCTTTGCTTGAGCCCATATAGGCTTTTCTTTAACAGGCAAACTTTCTTTTCTTCTCCCGGCTTCTCAAAACCCTTAGGCTGCATCATATAGATCGTCTCCTCTAGATCTCCATGCAAAAATGCTGTCTTCACATCAAGTTGATGCAGCTCCCAGTTGAAATGAGCAGTCATGGCCAATAAGATCCGAATAGAAGTGTGCTTCACCACTGGAGAGAACACCTCTGTGTAGTCAATACCCTCTACTTGTGTGAATCCTCTAGCAACCAGCCTTGCCTTAAACCGTATACTTTCAACTTCCCCCACCTCTACTTTCTTCTTAAACAGCCATTTGCAACTGATCAGCTTCTGAGTCCCTGGATCAGTCACCAAAATCCAAGTCCCATTTCTCAGCAAGGACTCTATTTCTTCTTCCATGGCCTTGATCCATTTCTGACTTTCCTTGCAACTCATGGCTTCTTCATAGGTTGAGGGTTCTGAAAACATGAGTACTTCTGCTACACATAGAGCAAAGAAGCTCATGTCATAATCTGAGAATCTGCTAGGTAGGCCTGCATTTCTTCTTGGATTTCTTCTGGCCCCTTGAGCTGCAGCAGCTTGCTGCACTGGTGACTCCTGCTCACCTGTGTTCTGAGTATGTTGAGAACTAGTTGCTCCACCTTCTTCTTGATTTTCTGTGATCACAACATCCTCATCAGTGTCTGTTCCAGCAGATTCTCCACCAAACTCAAGGTTTTGCATATCAGAGCTACTGCCACCACCAGAGGGCTTCCCATCATCTTTAAATGGCATCTCCTCTTCATTGAATGTCACATCTCTGCTCACAATGATATTTCTGCCTTCTCTATCCAAATTCCACAATCTGTATCCTTTCACCCCATCTTGGTATCCCAACAGCACACATTTCTTTGCCCTTGGCTCCAATTTACTCTGCTTAATGTGTGCATAAGCAGCACACCCAAACACCTTCAAGGCTGAGTAGTCACCTAGGCTTCCATACCATCTTTGATCTGGGGTCTCATTGGATATAGCAGATGATGGACACTTATTGATCAGATTAGCTGCAGTAGAGACAGCCTCTGCCCAGAATCTCTTTGGCATTCCAGAGTAGAATAGCATGCACCTCACCCTTTCTAGCAATGTCCTATTCATTCTTTCTGCCAGCCCGTTCTGTTGAGGATTTCTTGGCACGGTCCTATGCCTTCTTATCCCTTTCACTTTACAGAAACTATCAAACTCCGCAGACAGAAACTCCATGCCATTATCAGTCCTTAGATATTTAAGCACTGAGCCCTTTTCATTCTCATATCTAGCATGCCATTCTCTAAATTTTTCAAAAGCTTGGGACTTCTCTCTTAGAATGTAAATCCACACTTTTCTTGAGTAATCATCTATGATGGAGATGAAATACTTGCCTCCACCTATGGATTCAGTTTGGGATGGCCCCCACAAGTCACTGTGGGCATACACAAATGGGGCTGATGAAGTGTGTTTCCCACCAGAAAATGGCAGCTTCTTTGCCTTTCCTAGAATGCAAGATTCACATTTCTTTAGGCTGTCTGATGCACTTAACTTCATCACTCCTTGTTTAGCCAGCTCTCTTATGCCTTTCTCACCCACATGTCCAAGCCTGGCATGCCATAGATACAGGTCTTCTGTCTGGGCAAGATTCACAGCATCAACCACGGTTTCACCCAGCAAATAGTATAGGCTGTTCTTTCTCTGAGCCTCCATCACAATTCTGGTGCCTTTTGTTACTGTGAGGATCCCATCACCAGAGTTGAATCTGCACCCTTTTGACTCTAGCATTCCAAGAGATATTAAATTTCTCTTGATTTGAGGAATGAATCTGACTTCTGTGAGAGTCTTCATACTCCCATCCTTCATCCTCAATCTGATGTTCCCAATGCCCTTGACATTGCACACTTGATCATTTCCTAGCATCACTGATCCTTCCCAAGCTGATAATTCTTGGAACCAAGATTTGTGTGAGCAAATGTGGAAGGAGCAACCTGAATCCATGATCCAGCATTCCTCAATCTTGGCCCCTGAGTGGATATTCAAAGCTTCATTATCTTCAACATCCTGAGCCAGATCAGCAGTCTCTATGTTCCCAGCCTTTTCTCGCTCTTGTTTCTTCTTCCAAGCAAAGCAATGCTTCTTTAAATGGCCCGGTTTCTTACAGTAGTGACAGCTTCTCTTCTCCTTCCATACTCCACCTTCTTCCTTCTTCTGGAACTTCTTCTTGGAACCCCTTTTAATCTGATTATTTTTCACATGCAGACTCTCAGCTACTGGATCAGTTTGTTTGTTATCAGCCTTCTGAGATTCCTTCATCTTTAATGCAGAATGAATCTCTTCATAGGTGACCTTGGTTTCTCTTCCAAGAAGCACTGCATCCTTGAAGTGCTCATAACTTTTAGGCAGGGAATTGAGCAACATCAATGCCTTATCTTCATCTTTAATGACCTCATCGATATTCTCAAGATCATCTATGCATTTCCCAAACTCCTCAAGCTGTTCAGAAATGCTCTTTCCATCTGAAAACTTGAAAGCAAGAAGCCTTTGCTTCAAATGTAACCGGTTCGCCAGAGACTTGGTCATATACAATGACTCAAGTTTCCCCCATACTCCTGCAGCCGTCTCCTCCTTGGAAACTTCCCTTAGCACCCTGTCCGTGAGGTTCAAGATCAGGGTGCTATAAGCCTTATACTGCATATCTTGAAGCCTTTGCTTCTCCTTGTCATCAGTATCAGGTTTGCCTTCTTTAGCGTCACCTTCATTCTTCAAGATATCCCATAGGCCTTGCTGCATCAAGATGGCCTTCATCTTCAGTCTCCACAGCCCAAAATCGTTTCTCCCGGTGAACTTTTCCACCTCGAACTTGGCTGTAGACATTTCTCAAAACGAGCGGTGGGCAATCGCCAAGATCAGCTTATACAACGGAACCTCTAGACACGAACTCACCCAGAAACCAATCAATCGGCAAATCGTGGAAGTCTTCCCACAGACGGCGCCACTTGTTGGGGTCGTGTTGCCGCCGATCTCACACGCACACGATCGAAAAATAAAACACACAAAGGTGTAACGTGGTTCGGTGATGAATCACCTACGTCCACGGAGAAGATGACCGGAATTTTATTGATGGAACTCTCAATACAAGAACTTCACACACACAATCTATCACTCTAAGCAAACGCTAGCTAGTGCAAGAATTCTCTTCCAATTGTGTGCGTAATCTGTGTTCTGCGTCTCTCTCTCTCTCTCTGATTACAATCGAGCTGTAAGTATATATGGGAGTCAAGAAGAAAAACAAACTAACTAATTTGTTTCTAAAAACAGTTACAACCGCTAAACACCAACGGCTAGTTTCAGCTCGGCAGCTCAAACCGAGCTCCCTGCTAGTTCCAGTTCGGCAGCTCAAACCGAGCTCAAGACCGCACTCCCTTCTCGGCGCTCAAACCGAGCTCAAGACCGCACTCCCTTCTCGGCTCAAAACCGAACTCCCTTCTCGGCTAGTTCTAGCTCAAAGCCGAGCTTCCTTCTTGATCCCTGCCCCGAGCTTCAACGGCTCTGTCACTTGACTGAATCAGTGAACTGCAAGGACACACCTTCACATCATCTCTTGCAATTTGAGTCCAAAGATCATAGATTTTCTACATTACTTCGAATTAAATTGTTTTTAAAACTTTAGCTAAAAAAGGCTAATATTTTACCTATTTGCAAATAATTATGTCATTTTAAAAAAAATCTCTAATCTCTATGCAAATATATTTTGTTATACTTTTTTTTATACCATTTTTAGTAAATATATCATGCATTCAATTACATTCTTACTTTCATAATAAAACTAATATACTCCTAAAAGATAGGATTCATTAGACAATTTATTATTACTTTTTTAATTTTATATATTTCTTAACATATTTGCAATTACAAGAGGGGCGCAGATGAAATTACAAGAAAAAATGGTGTTAATACTCGAATTAAAGAAAAACATGAGTCCAAAAGAGATAGGAAAATAAAATTGGGTCGCATCGTGCTCGGCAGCATTTTGCTTTCTCTCTCTAAACAACCTGCTCACAAAATCAGCTTGAGTAATTTCTGCTACCACCGGCATTTGTAGCCTAGAGAGTAATAGTTGAAGCTGAAGCTGAAGTTGAAGTCGCAGTAGCTGGATCTGAGCTCGAAGGAGCTGTTGTCACTTGCGCACAATTTTGATGCAGTAACCTCCTCAGTCCTCATTTCAACTTGATGGTATTCTTATTGTGCGTGTGTGTGCATATCGAGGATTTTTGAATTACTTATTGCCGCGTGTGATCGCCAAATGTGTCTGTTTGAGGTAGACGGCGGGAACCGGCCAATTGCTTGTTGTGATTGGGAATAAGGTGTTCGTTTATGTGTTTTTTGGCGGCATTAGGAAAAGAGTGTAGTGTAGAAAGTCCGGGGGTGTTTAATTGTTCTAATTGTGTATTGGAATTGGAGATGTTTTTGTGCTGAATTTGAATAATCTTGTGAATTACTCCACTTGATTGCTGAAAGATGGGGTATGAACCAGGAATAAGAGTGGTATTTGGTTGAGAATTCAACTTAATGGCATTCTCTCTCTGTCTAACTAGTAATTATACACGCAGAGAGAGAATTTTGAAATTACTTATTGATGTGTGTGTAATTTCCTAAATGCGTTTATTCGAGGTTGACGGCGGGGACGCGGTCAATTGCTTGTCATGATCAGGGATTCTGCATTTGTTTGTGTGTTTATTGTTTGTTTCATGCGGCACTTAGGAAATAGAATGATGGAAAAAGTCTTGGGATGTCTAATTGTTGAAATTGTGTATTGGAAGTCAAGATATTTTAGTAAGCCAGTTAGTTCATGAGTTGATCAGGTCTAATACATGTTTATACGATCTGAGGTTTCTGAATCCATCCTGAAAGTAGTAAATTATCTATGATAAAGAAATGTCAGTTTCAGATTCCTGGAAGGTTTATGTTGTTTGGAAAAATTAACAGGTAATCTTAATTTGGATAATCATGTAAATTATCTGATTACGTGAAGATGGGTTTATGAAGCAGGAAGGAGAGAAGTTTTTGATTGAGAATTCTGCTTGAGAGTGATAGAGATGGCAAAGTCTAGGCCGAATTTCCCAGCTCAAGATGTATTATCATCTGCACAAGGATCAGTGAGGTCGAGAGAATGGGAGGGTCCGACTAGGTGGACTGAGTACTTGGGTCCTGATGCAGCATCCAGGAGTAATGCTGGAGCCGAAGGAGCGACTAGTCAAAACTCAAGCAGTTCATCCCAGAAGGGTCTGAACATGCAATGGGTTTACCAGCTCACTCATGTAGCTGAAGGGCTAATGGCGAAAATGTATAGACTTAATCAGATTTTGGATTATCCTGATTTGGTTAATCTTATCTACTCTGAAGCGTTTTGGAAAGCTGGTCTGTTCCCTAACTACCCGAAGATTTGTACTTTGCTAGAGAAGAAGTTTCCTGAACATCACAGCAAACTGCAGCTCGAACGGGTAGCACTTATCGATCCCTTTTCGTTGGTCTCAGATACATTATATCCAATTTTGTGACATGTGAATTGGCTTTAAAGTGTCAGTGTTTCATGATATTCTGTGGTAGGTTGACAAGCTTGCTTTGGATGCCATTAATGATAGTGCCGAGGTTCATTTACAGAGCATGGAGCCATGGATTCAGGTAAGATAATCTTCCTGTTGGGGTTGGGGGACCTTTATTATGCTATTTATGCTTTAATTTCCATGTTGCCAGGGATTCTATTTGTAGTTGCCAGGGATAACTATTTTGGTTGATAACAATCTTCTTCTGTTAAAAGGTTACTACAAAGTAACTACCTAAGACTATTATGTTTTCCTTTTTGCTACTACTTGGTTAGGTTAGGGGAAAATCCATTCAGGCATCTGTGAAGTATTTTGCAGGCATACTCATTCACAAAAGCATTAAATGTTCATACAAGAAACTTCAGAATTACTTTTTTTCCCATTAGCTTATCTGATATCAAATTTACTTATATGACTTACTTCATGGTTATTTCTGTTCTCTGGATCAGCTACTTCTTGACCTGATGGCATTCCGAGAACAATCTTTGCGACTTATTCTGGACCTAAGCAGTACTGTGATCACCTTGCTGGTATGGAATGGAAACAATATTAATTTTCTTGTTGAAAAGCTGGAGATACGATTGTTACATTACCCATGTGATGGTTACACATATTTTGTTATCTACAAGGCTATATATGTATAGAAAGTACTTTTTCGCTAAAAAATGATGAACTCATGATGATATTCTCCAAAGAATTATTATCGACATTCGACACTGTATTACCAATAACTTTTTTAATAGTTTGACTGCCTTCCTTGCAGCCACACCAAAACTCTCTCATACTACATGCGTTTATGGATCTCTTTTGCTCGTTTATTCGTGTTAATCTATTTTCTGAGAAGGTGAGTCTATGGCAGGCATCACTGATCTGTTTCCTTTCATCTTCAGCTGGAAAACAAGTTGATTTTGTCTCTTACATGAACAAATATTTGCACTACAGATACCTAGGAAAATGATGCTGCAAACATACAATCTTTTGCACTCCATGGCACGGAATGATCGTGATTGTGACTTTTACCATAGGTGAGATAACTTCTTATCATATAAAAGACATTTTGAGGGGGATTTCCTGACATGCTTTATGTGTTTGAGAATATATTCTTTCTGAAGAAATATGCTATTGTAGTCTTGTAGATGATATGAATCATATGATTAATTGTACAACATAAAACTTCAGGTTATTATTAAAGAAAAGTCATACAAACTGTATCTATCTGTTTTTCTTTCTTGAATGCCCAATTTTTTATTACAACTCTGCTAATCTCCTTTTCTGTTTTGACTTGCAGATTAATTCAATTTGTAGATTCTTATGATCCACCATTGAAGGGGTTACATGAAGATCTTAATTTTGTCAGTCCTAGAATTGGAGAGGTTATATTCTCTTTCTCAACCTACAATCCTACATTTCTTCCTTCGAAAATGAAATTTCTCTCTTCGATCCTTAGTCCTCCAACCAATTTTAATTAATTATTTTCATGGCCCTTTGCTTCCTTAGAAATAGAGAGTTTGCTTGTGCTGTTTTTTTGTACTGTTCAGCGGGTTCACTTTTTTTTTATTATGCAAATTCTTATATCAGGTTTTAGAGGCTGTGGGCCCAATTATCTTTTTATCTACAGATACAAGGAAGCTGCGGAATGAGGGTTTTCTGAGTCCATTTCATCCTAGATACCCTGACATACTTACAAACTCTGCACATCCAATGGTAACAAGTCATCTATTTTTTTTAATATTAATGCATTAATGCTTGTTCCAGAAGGTTGCAGAATGACTTACCATGTAATTGACAAATTGTATGTACAAAGAAAGCTATGCAATAAATATAATGAGTCTTTTTTACCTCTTTTACAATACATGCAGAGAGCCCAGGACCTTGCAAATGTTACTTCTTATCGTGAGTGGGTGCTGTTTGGATATTTGGTTTGCCCGGATGAGCTTCTTAGAGTGACCAGCATTGACATTGCTTTGGTACACACTGTTGCCACCCTTTTGTTCTTTGTCTTTATAATGTTTATTATTATGCTGTCCTTGGTACTTTTGGTTGCATGCTACAGTTTCCATTCTTTGATTTACTGGATGCAGTCCTCTATTTATAGCTGACAGTCCTTCATGTGTGTTTCTCATTCTCATATCAGGTTGTGCTGAAGGAAAACTTAGTTCTTACACTATTCAGGGATAAAGTAAGTCTTATATCCTACTTAAAGGATACTTTATGTCTGGGTATTTTCTATTCTGCACTTTGCAAGGAATAGAAGGATGTTGTAAACTATGGGAGAACTGCTAGTCCTTCAAACCTCTTTCCATTAGCCATTTGTAATGAAACTAATTGTTCTATACTTTGTATATTCCTTGCTGCGAACCTGCTTATCCTGACTCGTACAGGTTTGCATTATGGTGGCTAGTTCTATTTTGAGTTGATAATGAGGCTTTTTTTGTAAAAGTTATAAGAAAACTCGATTTTGAGCTTCGAGTTACAATGAAACTTTAAGCAATGCAAGTATTGCACAACAACAATACTGCTGGTAATGTGGTGAAGAGGATTTTACAACTAGGTTTCTCTGCACCTCCCATGACCAGCTACATAAAAATTACCAATCTCCCCCTTTAATGGATGGTAAAGTTTTTGGTCTCTACTATTCATGTTGAGATTGGGATATTTTCCATTTAGTTACCAGGCCAGAAAATATCTGAATTGCACTCAGCTTTTCCTATTGATATAGTTTGGTATCTTTTCATCTATTTTAAATCTCAAACTAGGTGATTGTGACTTCTTTTGTTTCTTTAGGATTAGGAAGGAACAGCTTCCCTAAACCTTCTGTTTTGTTTGTGTAGCATATATTATTGCATGGGGACTATCAGCTATATGTTTTACCAAAAATATTGGAATCGAAAAAGATGGCAAAGTCTGGACGAACGAAGCAAAAAGAAGCAGACCTAGAGTATAGTGTTGCAAAGCAGGTAGAGAAAATGATCAGGTATTACATGCAGACTTTCTTATTTAACTTATCGATATCTGGTGACTGTGTGCCTATTTGGGAAGAAACATCACTAAAGCTTTGCATATTAAGATCAGAAGATATGACAATTGCCAACATTGCATCTCCTGCCTATAATCTAGTACCACATTGCTGGAAAATCTGCTTTAACACACATAAAGACACTCTGTTAGCTACTTGTATTCAGAAACTTCTACACAGGCCATAGCTTCATTACATTTTCAGCACAAACATATTTCTTATTTGGACATAAATTCAGTTTTCTCTCTAAAGCTTTCCTCTCAGAACTGTTATATTATTTGGATCTTTTATAAAATTATGATTAAACCTCTTCAAATTACCTTTTTGATGTGGTTTTTTACTGTACAGTGAGGTACACGAGCAAGCCCTTTACTCCTGTGATGGCATACACCATGAAAGGAGAGTAATGTTAAAGCAGGAAATTGGAAGAATGGTCCTGTTCTTTACTGATCAACCCAGTTTATTAGCTCCTAATATCCAGGTGTGCATGTCTATGGCATAATGAATTTCCAATATCCTCATTCGGACTATGTATCTTGTTTGAGGGAGTAAGGATCAGAGAAAGAAAGGAGCAAGTAATTCACTTACAGTATGTTAGACGCCAGCAGGTCAATGTATATATTGTTTTATCTGCTGCTGGTTGTGCAGATGGTTTTTTCTGCCTTAGCTTTTGCACAGAGTGAGGTTTTATGGTACTTTCAGCATGTCGGAGTAGCGTCTTCTAAATCCAAAACAGCTCGAGTTGTGTCAGTAGAAAATGTAAGAAAAGTTTCTTTCAAATGTATTTTTGTCGCGGGGCAGTTCTTTGTTGGATCTGTTTATTTTATTGAAATATAATCATTTTACCTTTCTTGATTTTTGGTAATTTTTTGGCATCTAAACACTTCATCTTTTACTTGATTTACAATTACAGGATCCAAACGACCCAACCATTGGTTTCTTATTGGATGGGATGGACCGGCTTTGTTGTCTGGTCCGCAAGTATATTGCAGGTTAGGTTCCTTGTGGAGGAATTTTGAGACCTTGAACTTTATGTTGGTTTGCATGAGACTGAAAATATTTTGCCGCGTGACCTAGCATATTGCTGAACTTTTCATTCGTTGCAGTAATCAACTTCTAAAAATGATGTCAAAACATGGAATTATTTATTTTGATTCTGATCTGATGGGCCCGATAATACTTTCAACATAGCATTTGTGCTGTAGCTTTCTAGAGCCCTCCTGAGATTTTCACTTGTATTGCAGCAATAGTGTGTCAGTGCTAACATTGGTTGCTGGAAAACAAAGTGGCACAATCTGAACTCTCCCTTTTATTTGATTTATTACTGAAATCTAGATATTTGTTTTCTCTCAGCCATTAGAGGCTATGCCTTATCATACCTATCATCCTGTGCTGGTAGAATCCGTTTCCTGCTTGGCACTCCTGGAATGGTGGCACTTGACCTAGATGCTACCTTAAAGGGACTTTTCCAAAGGATTGTTCAACATCTAGAGAACATACCAAAACCTCAGGGAGAAAACATTTCTACAATCTCATGTGATTTATCGGTAAGCTGTTTATTCCCTTGCTCTCATTGTATCGACCCACAGTTTTTCCAAGTTCTAGAAATACTGTTGCTTAATCACTTCTTCAGTTTAGGTTTGCTTCTATTTATTGATTGTTTTCTGACATCAGGAGTTACGCAAAGATTGGTTAACCGATTGTTTTCTGACATTCAGGAGTTACGCAAAGATTGGTTAACTGTGTTGATGATTGTCACTTCTGCTCGTTCATCAATCAACATTAGACATTTAGAGAAAGCGACTGTATCCACTGGCAAAGAGGGGTTGCTGTCAGAAGGCAATGCTGCATACAATTGGTCCAGGTTCTCACTTTAACCAAACATCTTCTGAAAGAATGTTGTACATGCAGTCTGGTCACTTTTTAATTTGAACAAATTTGTTGTCTTGGAAAACTTCTTAAAATTGTTTATCTTGTTTCCTCTATGTAAAATACTATATGGTTGCTCTTATGTTAAACTACACCACTTGACTGATCAGTACATAACGCAAAGTTTTTGAGTATGAAAAGTTGACACATTTTGAACATATGCAGATGTGTTGATGAGCTTGAAACTCAATTAACAAAATTTGGGGGTTTGAAGAAACTGTACTTCTACCATCTACATCTTACAACCGTAAGTAGCATAATGTACAAAATCTTATAAGAATACAATATACTGTCAATCTGACTTAAATGGTACTGTAGGTTTTCCGCAACACCATGTTTGGGCCCGAGGGTCGTCCCCAACATTGCTGTGCTTGGCTTGGTGTTGCTAGCAGTTTCCCGGAATGTGCTTCACCAATTGCCCCAGAGGAGGTATCTTAAAAATATCAGTGCCTCACATTAGTTCAACCGTTCAAGTCAGTCCATAACTTTACTCTTACATATAGGTGACTAAAATCGGCCGTGATGCAGTTCTATATGTTGAGTCTCTTATTGAATCTATAATGGGAGGATTGGAAGGTTTAATTAATATTCTTGACTCTGATGGAGGATTTGGTTCCCTGGAGATGCAGGTTGCTACTTCTCTGTATGCTTCTGAGCTACGAACCATAGTTTGGCATATTGTTCTTCTTTTATTAATTTTGTTTAAGTTTCAGCTTCTCCCAGACCAAGCAGCGAATCTCATGAACTTGACATCCAGATTATCCATTCCTTCAGCAAAGTCTCCGAAGGGTTCATATGGTTTTCATTTACCAGGCTATGAGAGCTATCCAGAAAATAACAGCTCCATCAAAATGTGAGTTTCCCTTTTGTTTTACTCCTCTTTTCCTCTATGCTATCTAGGTTGCAAATTTTCAGTTTTCTGTTTCGGTGACAGGTTAGAAGCTGCAATGCAGAGGTTGACAAATCTCTGTTCTGTCCTGAATGACATGGAGCCTATATGTGTTTTAAACCATGTTTTTGTCCTCAGAGAGGTAAGCGTCCCGTTTTGGTTGTATAAGTTGTTGACTTTTTAGATTCCCATACCCGACTCTTTCTCAATTCATTTCCATTTGTGATGCAGTATATGAGAGAATGCATCCTAGGGAACTTCAAAAGGAGATTGCTCACTGTCCTGAAAACTGATTCCGATCTTCAGAGACCATCAGTCTTAGAGTCACTAATCCGTAGACATACTTCCATAGTTCATCTAGCAGAGCAACATGTCAGCATGGACCTCACCAATGGCATTCGTGAAATTCTCCTTGCAGAGACCTACTCAGGTCCCGTTTCATCTCTACAGTTGTTTGAAAAACCCGTGGAACAGCAGACAGGCTCAGCTACTGAAGCTGTATGCAATTGGTACATAGAAAACATTGTTAAGGATGTGGCTGGTGCCGGAATCCTATTTGCACCTCGTCATCGATGCTTTAAGAGCACGAGGCCAGTTGGTGGATACTTTGCCGAGTCAGTAACCGACCTCACGGAACTGAAAGCCTTCGTTCGAGCTTTTGGGAGCTACGGAGTTGACAGGCTGGATCGGATGCTAAAAGAGCACACTGCAGCTCTCCTGAACTGCGTTGACACAACATTGCGTGCAAATCGTGAGAATCTGGAGGCAGTTGCAGGGAGTATGCATTCTGGTGATAGGATAGAAACGGAAGCGAATATTAAGCAGATAGTTGATATGGATACGATGGTTAGGTTCTGCATCCAGGCGGGGCAAGCCATTGCTTTTGATTCCCTTTTGGCTGAAGCTTCAGGTATTGTTTTAAAAGAAGGCGCTCCTCTGATTCATTCGCTGCTAACGGGTGTTGCAAATCACTTACCTGATGAAATACCGGAAAACAAGGAGATCAGGAGAATGAGAAGAGTAGCGAACTCTGTAAATGTGGCTGGTGATCACGACTTCGCATGGATCAGATTGATACTGGAAGAGGTCGGGGGTGCAACTGACGGATCATGGAGCTTGCTGCCGTATCTATTTGCAACTTTTATGACATCTAATATCTGGTATACAACTGCTTTCAACGTCGAAACCGGAGGCTTCAGCAACAACGTTCATTGTTTAGCCAGGTATGCAAATGCAATAGGCCCTTTTTTTATGAAGATTACATAAGAATGATCTCAAAATCTAGAGACTAAAATACCTTTTATCAGGTGCATATGTGCAGTGATCGCGGGAAGTGAACTCGTGAGGCTCGAAAGAGAGTATCAACAGAAACACTCGCTTTCAAACGGACACATCAGCGAATCCTTGGACCCTGAGGCACCAAACTACGCTTCCATTGATGCAAGCATAAAATCCACAATGCAGCTTTTCATCAAATTCTCAGCAGTAATAATTCTGGATTCTTGGAGTGAAAGCAATAGGTAATTCGAAAAATGTCACAATTTGATAAGCTCTCCCTCCCTACATATACTTATGTTGGTTTCTGCAGGTCCCACCTCGTGGCGAAGCTGATCTTTCTCGATCAAATCTGCGAGATCTCGCCACACATTCCACGGAGCACGTTGGAGTCACACGTGCCTTACACCATTCTTCGCTCCATCTACAGCCAATGCTACTCGAATTCTTCCACTCCCTTCGCGCAAATAAGTGGTTCGCCAAGGCATTCTCCGGCCATGTCCCTTGCTCACGGCTCCCCATCGCTGAGGCAACCCCGTGGCGATTCATCAACTCCACTATCCAACACACACGACTCGGGCTATCCCAAACCGTCGTCCACCCACGGCCAAGATCAGTATGAGATGGACAGTTTCGGTGCGAGAAGCATCGATAGCAAAAATCGGAACGTCAGGCGATCCGGGCCCTTGGATTACAGCCAAAGCCACAAATCCAAATTCGCCGGAGGGTCCACGTCAACTAGCACTGGTCCTAGTCCCTTGCCCAGGTTTGCTGTTTCGAGATCCGGCCCTATATCATATAAATAAAGAGAGCTGTTACAATGGTGAAGCAATTTTGTATATTTTGTACAACTTCTGTTATTACATTATTTATATTCCTAGTTTAAGTTGTTTTGTTTGCCTGTAATAACACTTTCAATCTTAATGTAAAAATAACTCTTTATGTTTTTTTTTAATTTAATACATGAACATAAATTTAAGGTCACAATGAAAAGGATACTAGTATTTACTTTGTGATTCTCATATTCTACATTTTCATTTTGTATTTATGAAAAAGACAAAAAGGAATAACTAAAGTTTCAAATAAAAGTTACTACTCCTTTTCTTTCTCTAACTACTTCCCCCATGACTTTGGAATGCCAGCCTCTCTTTCCATTACACCACCTTTCCACACGAAAAAGAAAGTCAAGAAAATGATATTCTAATTTCTCTTTATTAATTATGTATGCTTAATAATCAACTTGGATTAAAAAGGCAGGATATCATGTGTTTTATATTTAGTCTCAATTATTTTAAGTGCTATTAACGTGATATAGTTCTAGTATATTATAAGAAAGCTAGTAACATTAACGGTAATACTCTTCGTCTACGATCAATAGTCTTTTTTTTCGTTTTAGGTCGTCAGCAAAAATTAATCTTTTAATTTTTAACAATTTTCTTTTTTAATAAAGTGAGTCGCATTGTTCACAAATAATATTTTAATTAATTATATTATTTTTTTCCTTTCTCAATCTTTATCATTTTTTCACTATCGTCGCCTTTGATTCCTTTTGTCAATTGATTGTATCTCCCAATATCAATCATTATGCCATGATGATGATGAATTCCCTAAAGTTCAACCTAGGACTCATACATTTATAGCCCAATCCATATGTTTTTAAGACTCAATTTAATTGACAGCCCACTTAGGCTGAATGTCCAATAAGCCCATCGTTTAGGCCCACTAAATGATTTCTCACCTTCTTTCCTTCGTACATTTGGAACCATGGAATCTAAAGTAGCATCCGTCGTCTCAACGATCTCTTTCGCATTCTCGACAATGAAAATCTCTTTTGACATTGGTCTCGGCTCTTCTCCTGTATGCTCGTCCTTTCTAGATCGGCAGCTTCTCCTCGGCTTTTTCCTCCCCGAAATTATTGTTGGAAACATGTGGAAAATGTAGGAGACCTTTGATGTGGCCAAGATCTATGGCCTTTCATCTTTGGTAATCCCCAAATACATAAAGAGATAATTTGATTGCAAGGTCTTCAAGTGCTTTCTCTAGCCTATAAACAGGCTTGATCTTAGAGTGGAAGAACGACACCAACAAATCATTCTCTCTTCTCTCTAGCTCTCAAGCATTCTAGTTCGCACTTAGGAGCATTGCATTGCTCGGTTCTCGCCTCCAATTCAAGTTCGCCGGTGCCTACGAGTTTGAGGTGCTTCAACTCGGTAGGAGGAAAGTCGTTTCATCTTTGGGGACGTTGCGCCAATCCGTGAGCACTAGCCTGAGCGTATCTCGTCTTGCGGAGAGAGGGATACCTCGACTCGACTTAAAGAAGACTATAGTTTGCATCTTGTTCCTTTTATTGTATTTACTTTGTTTTATTTACCTTATAGTTTTTGGTTCTTTTGTAATAGCAAGAGTTTGTCCGTGTAAAAGGCTACAATATTTCCAACAATTCTCAGTTTCTTCTTCAGGTTGTTTCTATGAGACTCACTTTATTTTACATTTCTTAAAATTTGAGTCTGATCAACTTGTGATAATTAATGGTGGACAGGATAATAGTTATTTACTATACAATTAGGATTTAATATTACTCCATTTATATAGATTTCCAGTGGCTAGTATGCTGTAAACATAGCCAATTTGGAAATCATTTTCAAATTTTTTACTATGCATAATGAATTATTGTTTGACTTTGAACATGACAACTCACTTTACTTTATTTAATTTGATTTAACATCAAACCAATTTTATTCTTATTTGACAATTGCACTAACATCCTAACTCTTTCCATCCTAAATATAAATCTCACCCCACTTTTGTGATTGATTCATGCTTGTAACACAAATCAAGATCATCTTTCAACTATGAAGACAAGCTTTTCCACCATCACTTTAATTCTTCTTGTGATTAATATTTCATTCACACAAGCAATATCTACTCATCACTTCCTTGAATGTCTCTCCCAACTATTCAACAACTACTCTTGCATTCCCAACCATGTCTACACCCCTAATACGATGAGGGATCGTATTCAGGACGGACAGCAAATTGCCAAAGGGGGATGATCGTTTGCGGAGGTTTTCTCCGTCGAGCAGCCGCCGTCCACAAGGGTTTTTCGTCGAAAAGTAGAAAACTTGCGATAAAAGTAAATAAGCGAGAGAAATAGGGCAAGTTCTGATTTATTGAATGAATAATTCAGTGCATAGAGTCCCTATTTATAATAATTGCGAACCCTGATTTGGTTCGACTCGATCATTCCGGGAAAGAACCAACGAGAAAACCATGATGCTTGACGACAGTTTTAATGAACAGATGAGCAACCCTCAAGGCATCAAAACGGGTCAGTAAAGGAGCAAAGTGGCTATACTTCGATAGACTATCCACAACCACCATTACAGTAGTATAACCCTTTGACAACGGTAATCTCACTATGAAGTCCACTGAGACGTCTTCCCAAACCTGCATGGGAATAGCGTAAGGGTTGTAGTAACCCGGCAGGCTTCTGCGTGGAGTACTTAGTCGTTTGACATTCAACACAAGATGCCACAAAACTTTTCACATCCGGACGCATACCCGCCCAAAAGATGTTCACAAAAATCACCCTTTTGAAAAAGTACAACAATTTCCAGCCCACATTCTTTCAAAACAATCAGCCCATTCATTTAACAACTCCATCCCAACTAAACAATTGTTGCAACACATAACAATTTAGTAGGCCCAACTTAAGAAATCCCCCTGGTACAAATCAAATACATGTTCCAAATAAAAATTAATTGGTGTAGCTGTCCATCAAAATAAAAATTCCCTGCCCAAGGTAAATAATTCCCATTCTCTTATTTCTTCTCACAATTTCCGAATCAAGAGACACCAAACTCTCTTTCTCAAACTCTCGTCTCCTTCAACCTCCACCACAACACCGCCCCTCCGTCGCCATCCTTTGCGGAAACTCCAGGCGTTCATCGCCGCTGCCGCTGCCTCTCCGTCGCCTCCTCAGCTCACCGGCGTGATACTGGCCATTCACGCCAGGTAAGTGTCTCCCCTCCCCCTTTAAAATAGTTTACTGTTTTTTTTTGTTTTTTTTAATTCCAAGGCGTTTAATAAATATGGTACGGAGGGAGTATATAGTACTATTTTTTTCTCGCTCTTATTTTATTCTCTTTCAAGTACTTTATTATATAAACTTTATTCACTTTATAATGAATAAAAGAAGTTTATCCATGTCTTTACCTTAGCACTTCTTCCTCACACTCCACCAATAATTCATTTCCATTACCTTTACTCTGGCGGCAAGAATTGAAATATAAGAAAAAGGAAAAGCAAAAGGAGAGCATATTAGAATGAATGGAATCATTTCATTACCTTTGCTGTTTGCTCTCTTTTTCTCTCTCTGCATCAATTATTCATTTCCATTCCTAAACCACAACCCTTCGCTCTGAAACAATTCTCAGCACAAAGAATGGAAGAAGTTGCCGCCGCCGCCATGCTTCAAGTTCTATTTGAAACCCTCAAGAATGAGGTCTCACTTGTTCGAGGTTTCAGAAATGAAGCACAACAGTTAACTCAGAATCTGGACATGATCCAGAAATTCTTGAGTGATGCAGAGATGGGCTCCATCCCCGGTGAGGCTGTCAAGAAGTGGCTCTCGGATCTTGGAGACGTGGGGTTCGATGCTGACATGATCCAGAAATTCCCATATCCCCCACATCTGTATTGATGGACGATGGACCCACGTCGATAGGTGAGTTTGAATATCTTTTATTGGTTTGTATTTTATAAATGAATATTGGTCTCTAAAATCATGAACATTGGCCAAATTTTGGTATTTTCCACAAACTTTCAAATTTTCTTCGATATCACAAATTTAAGTATGATAAAAAAATGCACATAATGTAAAGTTTATTACTAATATTTAAGACCAATTTTAAAGTGCATGGGAAATACCAAAATCTGGTCTACGTTTATGATTTTAAGAACCAATATCCCTTTTATAAACAGTTGCATGTCTATTTCCTCGTCACCACCAGATTACCTTCACTTATTAATTTATAGGAACAATTACATATGTACATTTGTGTAAACGATCTACCCCATAATCACGACTAATGCCTCCAATCCCAAAGCTGGTAACTATAATTACACACCTTGTCTAAGTTCTAATTTTAAAAAATTGTCTCTACTAAAAGCTTACTCATTCTATGCCTCCAATCCCAAAGCTGGTAACTATAATCAGTGGCGGACACAGTAAGGAGCAGTGAGGGGCTTAAGCCCTTCCCAAAAAATTTTTTTAAATGTTTTTCTTCTTCTAAATTTCTTAAAATTTCAAAATTTATCCATAGCCTTTCCTAAAATTTTGCCGTAGGAGAGCATATTGTCGAGTGTTGATGAGTGGAAGGGGCTGAAAAATCTGAAAATTGGAGAGTTGCAGAAAAAAAAATGGATGCCACAACTTGCAAACTTGAAGAAGACGACTAGTTGTAATGTAAATTATTATTATAATAAAATATCGCACACTCTCCTAAATGGGGATGATCTCTGAATATAATAATGTTATAAAATGTGACGTGTCTTGACCGTAAACGTGTAGAAGAGTAATTATACTCCACAGTACTTCTTAGTTTGTGGTATAAATGCTTAAAAATCTATCCCTTATTGCTTCAATAAGCCTAGATTAAAACAATCCAGATTCATTATTTTTTATCACGACAATTTTTGGCGGTTGGCTTTAGTAATTTTAAAATTTCTCTTATAATTTCTTGTGAATTCTATTATACAAAAATTGATTTTTAATAATTCTTTATATTTATTTAATTATAAAAAACTTGACAATAAAAAGTAGAGTTTGTAGTTTGGTCCGGTAGTTCAAAGCAACTACTATTATGTATCCTATTTTAATTTTTATTATATAAAATACATTCTTTTCGTTCATGAAATAATATCAGATTTTATCATTTTGATACGCCCTGCAATTTAAAATCGGATTCATATTTTTGGATAAGCGAACCCGAAACTCTACTAAATCATTATATTTATATTTCATTATAAAACCAATATGTAAAAGTGAGACGTTTATTCCGTTGACTTCCCCCCCCCCCCCCCCACAGCGGGACTTTAAATTTGAGACGGGATAAAGTAAGAGTATAGCACCTGCCAAATAAATTTCTGCGTCCGCCACTGACTATAATTACACCTTTGTCTAAGTTCTAATTAAAAAAATTGTCTCTACTAAAAGCTTACTCATTCTATGCCTCACAGAAAATATGACATTGTGTTGTTTTGATTTCGGTACTACTAGGTTGGAGCCGGTCTTTTCAAAGCAGATATCCAATTATATCTCATTATTTTAGGATTTTAATAAAATGTTTCATCCTAATGGGTATTGCGAAAAAATAACATGTTGTTGGGTTTAAAATGTTTTGCGGTTGAATTTCTTTTGCAATTACCTTAGGGTGAACATTTTCTTTTAAACGTTAAAATTATAGGACAAAATTGAATATTTAGATAAGTTGCATGCTTAATCCCAAATGGTTCCTCACAGAAGCTATGTGTAGAACAAAATAGGGTTTTTTGTGCAAAGGAACGAGATCAATTTTGGACTTTAAAGCACGGTTGACCATTAGTTTTTTACGAAACTGTTAAATATGAACCAAAACATATTGTTTAGGATCAAATTAGAACCACAAAAGTTTCTTTGAGCGAAGGTACGACACTAATTTTATACTTTAGTCTTATATCTACCATGTTTTATAGTATAAGAAACTGCATATCACTAATATTATCTAATGTATTATACAAGGTTGTCCTGGTCAGTATTTACTTTTATCTATATTTTTGTTTACTTGGTGTGTTCTCTTTAACGGAAATTAGTGGATGATATATATTCTTCACTCTTTTAACATATATTGTTAGGTGAATAATTTTTCTCGAACTCATATTAATATGAATATATTATTCTCTCTCTCCACCTAACACACAAAACAACATCTTCTAAAATCTCGTATCATTTCCCAATGTGCTATCTATTATGGGACAGAAGTAGTACTATATTTTAATGTGATTTGCTATTGTGTCGTGGTCTTGTTTACTTGTTATTGTACTCCTGTTATCCCCCCGTCTAACATATTTGACAATCACTGGTGTTCCTCAATGCATGACCACTTGTTTTGTTGAGATTCCGCCTCCTTTTAGTAGCTTGGCATGGTTAACCATAGATGCTAGTGTGGGGGATTAATGGAGACTGTTAATGGCATATTGCAAGGATGCAGCTCGCTTAATGTCTTACAATTGAAGGGGATGGAAAGTTGGGAAAATCTACCGGAATCGATTCAATATCTCTCTACTCTTTCTTATTTAAACTTGATGAATTTTGAATGGAAGAGTTACCTGAATGGTTGGGGAACTTGTCATCTCTAAGGGAGTTGCGTATACAAAATTGTAAGAAGTTAAGGCATATGGATGCAATGCGGCGCCTCACTGAATTAGTCAGCTTATATATATATTGAGGGATGCCCAGAAATATGTGTTGAAGAAGCAAGTGATGCAGCTGATTCTCAATGGCCCAACATTTCCCATCTCCCCGACATCCATATTGATGGACGCCTCATCCGTGAGTTTGAATATCTTTTCTTGGTTTGTATTTTACAAATGAAGTCTCTAAAATCATGAACATTGGCCAAATTTTGGTATTTTCCACAAACTTTCAAATTGGTCTTCAATATCACAACTTAATATTCTATGTGTTATTTTCCAACCCAACCCAAACAAGATATTTTCAGCGAAAAACTTATTTTGCATGGGCAACCATGAAATATTTTTAATATTTTTTATCACTTTTTAAGTTCGTAGCATGTAGGATAATAAGTCACATAGAAAAATCACATTGAAAGTAGTATCAAGTATGATAAAAAAAAATGCACATAATGTAAAGTTTATTACTAATTTTAAGACCAATTTTAAAGTGCATAGAAAATACCAAAATTTGGTCAACGTTTATGGTTTTAAGAACCAATATCCCTTTTATAAACAGTTGCATGTCTATTCCTCCTCACCACCAGATTACCTTCACTTTATTAATTTATAGGAAAAATTGCATATGTACATTTTTGTAAACGATCTACCCCATAATCACGACTAATGCCTCCAATCCCAAAGCTGGTAACTATAATTACACCTTTGTCTAAGTTCTAATTTAAAAAAATTCTCTCTACTAAAAGCTTACTCATTCTATGCCTCACAGAAAATATGATATTGTGTTGTTTTGATTTCGGTACTACTAGGTTGGAGCCAGTCTTTTCAAAGCAGATATCCAATTATATCTCATTATTTTAGGATTTTAATAAAAATGTATCATCCTAATGGGTATTGCGAAAAAATAACATGTTGTTGGGTTTAAAATGTGTCGCGGTTGAATTGCTTTTGCAATTACCTTAGGGTGATCATTTTCTTTTAAACGTTAAAATTATAGGACAAAATGGAATATTTAGATAAGTTGCATACTTAATCCCAAATGGTTCCTCACAGAAGCTATGTGTAGAACCAAATAGGGTTTTTGTGCAAAGGAACGAGATCAATTTTGGACTTTAAAACATGGCTACTTTTTTACGAAACTGTTAAATATGAACCAAAACATATTGTTTATGATCAAATTAGAACCACAAAAGTTTCTTTGAGCAAAGGTACGACACTAATTTTATACTTTAGTCTTATATCTACCATGTTTTATAGTATAAGAAACTGCATATCACTAATATTATCTGATCTATTATACAAGGTTGTCCTGGTCAGTATTTACTTTTTTCTATATTTTTGTTTACTAGGTGAGTTCTCTTTAATGGAAATTAGTGGATGATATATATATTCTTCACTCTTTTAACATATATTGTTTGGCGAATATTTTTTTCGAACTCATATTAATATGAATATATTATTCTCTCTCCACCTAACACACAAAACAACATCTTCTAAAATCTCGTATCATTTCCTAATGTGCCATCTATTATGGGACAGAAGTAGTACTATATTTTAATGTGATTTGCTGTTGTGTCGTGGTCTTGTTTACTTGTTATTGTACTCCTGTTATCTAAGGGATGATTATTTCTGAATGGCCCAAGATTATTGCAAGAATTCTGATTCTCATAAAAAATACTATGAACTTGCATTGTTTCAATTTAATTGCCACTACTAGTTTGGGGCTAGTTTTATCTAGTAGATCAACTTACAAAGTTAAGTTGCACACACCGAATCCCAAAATATTCAACACTACTTTGTCACAATCTTTTTCGTGTTTTATATAGATCATGATGAGGAAGCTCGTGTTTGAGTTTGAGTTGCTTCGAGTGAGGTGGTGAAGGAGTGTGTGCCCATTAATTTTCTCCAACTTGATGTCAACATTCTTCAAATTCCCACCGTAAGATTAAGTTTCACCAACAGTCCCCTATTCTTTGATTGTTTTTTATATGATTGTAGAGTGTGGATAAATATAGATATATATATACTCTTGTTTTAGCACTAGGATTCTTCGTTGCACTTTGGTAGGTTGTGTTTTTGTTGTTGTGGTGGTGGTGTTGTTGGACTCTTCCTCATCGTTATTTGGTTGGAGCCTTTTATTTATCAAAAAATATATATATAAAATTTGTTTAAGACAACATCTCTGATTCTAGTCATGTTATTACATATGTTTTCCTCTACCTCTTCACACCGTAAATTGCAACTTTAAATTTCCCAACAGGTTTGGCAATTGTTTGCTTTGTGTGTCTCTCACGCCGCAGTGGTGGCAGAAGGAGATCAAGTAAAGACTTGTGTTAGAGTCATGTCTGAATTTGCTTACCAACAAACTTTGACCATTGTAATCATTTAATCCCTGTTTGTTGCATGAAAATTGTAATGTGTAAGGTATTTTAAGATGTTTGGATGGTTTCGTTGTATTTTATCGAAAAAGATCCTCTGTTTTGTCTGACTACTAGATTATTGTCACTTTAATTTAGTGATGGATTCATAACTTCGATTTGGTGTGTGCTGAACACTTTGTGTTAGAACAATTGTCATTGTGTAGCTGTCGAGTCACCACTGGCAAGCAAGCAACAACAACTCGACAGCTATGCAATGCAATAGCTGAAATGTCGGCTCTTGTTTTCTTTTTCCTCCATTTTCGGTTCTCTCCCCCTACTTTTGAATAGGCCGAGGAAATATAGTTATATGGGTTATGGAGTATTGATGTTGGATTATAGACGGAGATATTAAGCTTTTGAATCAAAATTAGGGAAGCGCACAAATTATGGAGTAAAAAATGCTTCATATGAGTATATAATACTGTAAAAATAAGATGGTTGTGTTAGGAATTAAACACACAATTGAAAAATGGCTAACACCTTGCGCGAATTTTGACTAGAGGAATTCAGAAAACGATCCATCATAATCCTATAGTTATAATAGTAGTATATGAAACTTCATTTAAAACTTGAAGATGATACCACATACATTAACATATTTGTACATGATGGGGTACGTACTAAACAAGCCCAATAGCAGTGACGGCCCATCAGCCCAAAGCCCAAGGAAGAGTATCAGTTCGGCATTACCAAAGAGTTCGGCCCCCGCCTACAGCTCGGTAAAAGCCGACCAATCAAGCTCTACTCTCAGATCGGCAAAAGCTGCTCGGCAATAGTTCAGCAGTTCGGTCTCAGTATTCGACCGAACTGGGAGATAGTGGACCCATGCAGAACCTCCACGACCTCCACTACACGATCTATTTAGTGGTGGACCCATGCGGGATCTCATGACCTCCACGACATCCACGACATACTTAGTGGTGATGTAAGCCACGACCTAGTGAGTGGTGATGTAAGCCACGACCTAGGTAGTGGTGATGCAAGCCACGATCTTAGTTCAATGTATAAATAGAACTTAGATCAGATAGAAGAAGGAGCTCTCTAGACATAAAAGATCATATAGCAAGTCTGTATTGTAAGCTGTAGAAAACAGATCAAGCAATACAACTCTGCCCTCTTTTCTTCCCGTGGACGTAGATTTACCTCAGTAAATCGAACCACGTAAATCTCTGTGTCGTGATCTGTATTTTCCTGCACTCATCACCATCAAAAATTCGCCGACTCATCACTGGCGCCGTCTGTGGGAAACAGAGAACCAAATTTGTGATAAAGCGAATTTTTGACCCTTTTTCCACCCCAAAAAAAATGCATACCAGATCACATACTACCCGTAATACCGTTCGTGAAAACCATGAGGAAGCTAGTCCAGCCCGCAGGTCCGGAAAACAGCCTCGGGAGACATCTACTTCCAGTTTTCACGATGAAGGAACAAGCCGCTCAAAAGGTCCACACACCGAGTCTTCCCAGCAGCCTGATTTGAATGAGGCTGTCAAGCTGTTTTGGCTGAGAAGCAGGATGAGTTCTTAGCCTTCCTGCAAAAGAGCCAAGAACCGAAGACGAAAACGGTGGATTCTCCTTCCTCATCCAGACATGAAAGTCACTACCGCAGTAGTGCCGTGTCTTCCAGGAAGAAGAATCCTCACCCCGACATGTTCCTGTTCCTCCTCGGTACCGGAATCACAGGAGATCTCCATCTCCTCCATACCGAAGAGATGTCGGGTTCGCCATGTACGGAGCATTGAAGACTCCGTTCTCGGACGATATCACCCGAACACTCCCCTTCCACAGAACTACCGAACTCCGTCGATGACTTATGACGGGTTAGTGGATCCTCATGATTTCCTGGGACGCTATCAGTATAACATGGCGAACCAGGGTCTCAATGAGGTCCACATGTGCAAGCTGTTTCCCGAGCTGCTTATCGGGAACGCAAGAGGTGGTTCGATAGCCTCCCCCAAGGCAGCATTAGATCTTACCGAGATCTAATGGATGCTTTCCACAGGAGGTTCTTTCAGAAAGCGGAAGCCCGAATCACTTCGGCTCAGCTGCTTTCTATACGTCAAGGTCGCGACGAAAAGATCAGCGACTTTATGACGAGATTCCACAAGGAATGCCTACAAGTAGATGATCTCAATGATCTACTTGTCATTTCGGCATTCCAAAATGGAATCCTGCCCGGAGCTCTCTACAGAAAGCTCGTGGAATGCAGTCCGCAAACAGCTCAAGAGATGTGGGACATTGCGGACCAGTTCTCCCCGTGCCGATGAGGCAGACCGTCGCAAACGGTCTTTAGACAGCTCATCCCGAGGAGACAGGAGGAAGCCCGATCACAGCGATCAGGGACAAACTCGCCGAACTCCTTTTGGCGATCAGGGACATCCTCGCCGAACTCCTTTTGAAAGGATTCAAAGGACTCCGGTGCAAGACCGATTGGGGCCACGTCTCAATCCTGAGAAGCCGCCTGCTCAGTTCGTACCATTGAACAAGTCAAGGGCGGAAATTTTCGAACTGCATTCCGATATGTTCGAAAAACCAAAGCGGATGACGAAATCGGCCGCGCGTCGACCGCAGGATCAATATTGCTCCTTCCATCAAGACCACGGTCACGATACCGAGGAGTGCCGACATTTGGCTGCAGGTATTGATGCTCTTGTGAAAGCAGGGACATTAAAAAAATACCAAAGCAAGCAGCCGAAAAAGAACAAAAAGCAGAGAGGTGCGAACTGCGCTCCTCAGGATCCGAAAAGGCAACAGGATCCCGAAGACGATGACGAGCAGCAATATGATGGAGTAATCCTGACTATTGATGCTCTCCCTGCCGGGAAGACTAAATCGTCCCTGAAGTCAGAGCGCAGAGGCTTCAATCGAGAGGAGCCAACGCATAAAGGCTGAAGCAGGACGAAGTGATTACATTTTCAGATGCAGATCCCGTCCCGGCCATCTCTCCTCATCAAGACGCTATTGTCATCCAAGCCGGAGTGGCAAACAAACTGATCCACAGAGTGTTTGTGGATACAGGAGCGTCAGTCAGCATTCTTTTTAAAGAATGTTTCGATAAACTAGAAATGGATCCAGCTCGCTTAGTCCGGCACCACTTCCTCTGAAAAGTTTCGCCCAGGAGGACACCCGCCCTGAAGGTATTATCAGCCTTCCGATCACGGTGGGAAAAGCGCCTACAAGCTCCAGTACGATGATCGAGTTCTTTGTGGTAAAAGCTCGGTCTCCGTACAACATCATCCTGGGAAGAGACTGGCTCAACGCAGTTCGGGCCGTTTGCTCTACTTATCATCTCACCATCAAGCTCCCCACTAAAGGGGGGATAGCGGTCATCCGAGGTGATCAAAAGAGAGCAAAGAGTGTCTGCAGATTGCGCTTAAAAGTGCCGAGCAATCAGATCGGCATCATCAAGCATAGCAATCACAGCAGCCGGAGTCAGAGGCAAGCGAAATGACCGAAGTCACACCAGAGCCGAACTCAATGACCGTTCAGTTATACGAAGATGATCCATCCAGAACGGTCAAGATCGGTTTCGCGGGAACGCCTCTACTCCGGGAAAAGACCATCCAGCTCCTCAAGGAGTACAAAGATGTCTTTGCATGGTCTCCGTTGGACATGACCGGAGTGCCCTCTGAGGTAATCACTCATCGGTTAAATATTGATCCATCAGTCCGGCCT
Organism: Salvia splendens; assembly: GCF_004379255.2. Lineage (NCBI taxonomy): Eukaryota > Viridiplantae > Streptophyta > Magnoliopsida > Lamiales > Lamiaceae > Salvia > Salvia splendens. The sequence continues at coordinate 2,115,614 of NC_056049.1, forward strand.
ATAAAACAGAAGCAAAGACTCTTTGCGGCAGAAAGAAACCAAGTCATCCATGACGAAGTCCGCCAATTACTGAAGCGGATGTATTATTCGAGGTGAAATATCCCTCTTGGGTGGCCAATCCTGTGATGATCAAGAAAAAAGAAGGAGGATGGCGGATGTGCATAGATTTTACCGATCTAAACAAGCACTGTCCTAAAGATTGCTATCCCCTTCCGAACATAGATAAAAAAGTAGAAGCTTTGATCGGCTTCGAAATTTTCTGTTTTCTTGATTTATACAAAGGCTACCACCAAGTCTTAATGGATGAGAATGATGCTCCAAAAACGGCTTTCATTACTGACTTCGGCATCTTTGCTTATAAAAAGATGCCGTTCGGTTTAAAGAATGCCGGAGCCACATATCAAAGGATGGTAGATAAGCTTTTTCGGCATTTGATCGGAAAGGAGGTTGAAGTGTATGTTGACGACATAGTCGTTAAAAGCAGAAGCACTTCGGAGTACGAAGACAATCTCAAGTCCACTCTCGACGTGCTCCGAAAAGCCAACCTCAAACTCAATCCCCAAAAATGTACCTTTTTGGTAGATTCGGGAAAGTTTCTAGGTTGTTGGGTTTCAAAGGAAGGACTCAAGGCAAATCCGCTAAAGTTCAAGTTGTTCAGAACATGGCAACGCCGAAGTCCATACATGATGTGCAAAGGCTAACTGGATGTCTAGCCGCACTGAATAGATTCCTTTCCCAAGCAGCCGAAAAGCAAATGCCATTCTTCAAAGTGTTAAAGAAGGCACCAAAGTTTGAGTGGGGAGTCGAGCAGAAAAAGGCTTTTTGACGAGCTCAAAAGTTATTTAGCCGAGCTTCCTATTCTCTCTGCTCCAACAGATGCTGAAGTGATATTCTTATACTTAGCGGCATCGGATCAGACCATTAGCGCGGTGCT